>NC_082681.1:36849747-37097247 GCF_025265405.1 Mesoplodon densirostris | reverse complement strand
AACCTTAATTTTGAACTCTTTATTTGGGAATTAACTTGAGGAAGATGGGTGTTATAAATGAGAATTCCTTGAATTGATTTCTTGTATGCATTTTTGTACGTTTTGCTTAATATAACTTTTGAGTACAAAATAGTATGTTCCCCTATTTATAAAGTCAAACTTCCAAACCATACTTTGAGAACTAGTTCTTTTGTGATGTTGATCTACTTTTCATTTCATTTTCTAGAGCTTTAGTACATTTCCCAGATAAAACGAAATTAAAATATGTGTTAACTATGTACTTTTAAAATATGCATTTAATGTAAACATTGGGAAGATTTAAATTTAAACATACACAGGAAAATTATTATTATGTGGATTAGTTTTTCACTGAAAAGAATTGATGGTTTTCCACTGTAAATTTTAATGTTCTGCCTCTTGGCTAAACACTAGAAGCTAACTACTGCTAGCTGAAGATTTACCTATTTCCTATTAACTATCTATTCTTTTCTACCTCTTATTTTGAAAGCTTTTTATGTTCTTCCTTCCTTAAAGATGATTTTCATCTTTACCATCCTATTTGATTTATGCAAATAAGTCCAACTTTTTCTTTTCCTTTTTCCTATGGAAAAAGAATACATAAAATCCAGTCTGCTACTCATGCATGTCGTGATACATGCTAGAAATTGTAAGGCACCTGAAAGGCTGTTTTGACCATAAATACTTTTGCCACCAACCTACATTTTTCCCTTTATTCATCCCTTGTAAGGTAACACATTGACGAAATTGCTCAAAATGGACATGTTATCAGGGAGTTGTTCAATCTATTACACATTATCAGGCATTACTACGTCAGTTCCAAGAGTATCCTATTTTAGTAACCCAGTAGAGATTTAAGGGAATAAGATAAAGGGAAAGAGAATGAGACTCATTGAAGGGAAAGGCTCCAGAAAGATAGTGCAAAAAGGGGATTTATGAAAACTACTTTCTCTGCCAATCCAATCCTATTACTTCAGAATTAAGGTGGGTACTCTTCCTGACATTACAACCTTTAAAACATTGAATATACTACTGTCAGTGGATATCTCCTTCCTCCTGCATGTGTATTGATACCAACCTCTTTTCCTACTTTTATTCCCCATCAAGCTACCACATACCTTCACTTACTATAAGCTAACAAAACTATATAAAGAAAACAGCAAATTAAATTTGAGCAAATCAAAACCATCTAAAAAATGATCTTAAAAATGAAGATAATACATGGTAAGAAAATGTTATTAGAGGAAAATATAGCAAGTGCGGTATGTATATCTATAAGTCTCCTGTTGACTCAACCTTAAGTATTGGATAAAAGGTTTTACTTTCAGCAAAGAATGGATAGAAAAATTTTGAGTTGATCCTAGTGGGGAGGATTCCTTCCATTGGAAGGGCAGAGGAGACAGCTTTAGAGTGGTACAGAGGAAGGATGTAGCTTGATCAACACAGAGAAGAGTCACACAAGTTGAGTTGTGGTGAAGGAAAGTACAGCAGTTATTGCAGGGCACCAAGCAAGGTGAATGGGCAGCAAATACTCTAAAAACCCAAACTTCTTGATGGTTTCCAAGGAGTGGTTTTTAAAGGCAATATTAGGGATGAGGGTTGCAGTGTACATGATCAGCTTGTGGACCTTCTTCTGATTGGTTGGAGGTCAAAGTGATGTTTCAAGAATCTTAATCTAGGGACTTTCAAGATGGAGAAGTAAGACATAGAGATCACCTTCCTCCCCACCAATACATCAAAAATACATCTACATGTGGAATAAGTCCTACATAACACCTACTGGATGCTGGCAGAAGACCTTAGACTTCCCAAAAGGCAAGAAAATCCCCATGGACCTGGGTAGGGCAAAAGAAAAAACAGAGACAAAAGAATAGGGATGGGACCTGCATGTCTGGGAGGGAGCTGTGAAGGAGGAAAAGTTTCCACACACTAGGAAGCCCCTTCACTGGTGGAGATGGGGATTAGGTGGGGGAGGGGGGAAGCTTCAGAGCCACGGAGGAGAGCCCAGCAACAGGGGTGCAGAGGGCAAAGCGGAAAGATTCCTGCACAGAGGACTGGTGCCGACCAGCACTCACCAGCCCGAGCGGCTTGTCTGTTCATCTGTTGGGGCAGGAGGGGCCTGGGAGCTGAGGCTCAGGCTTCACAGGTCAGATCCCAGGGAGAGGACTGGGGTTAGCTGCATGAAGACAGCCTGAGGGGGCTAGTGCACCACAGCTAGCCAGAAGGGAGTCCGGGAAAAAGTCTGGACCTGCTGAAGAGGCAAGACACCACTGTTTCAGGGTGCGTGAGAAGGGATTCCTTCCCCATGTGCCCAAAGAAGGCAGAGCACCGCCTAAGCAACCTCCAGAGACAGGCGTGAGCCACGGCTATCAGCTCAGACCCCAGAGACAGACATGAAATGATAATGCTGCTGCTGCTGCCACCAAGAATCAAGTATGCAACCACAGGTCATTATCCACAGCAACCCCCCCAGCCTGGGAGCCTGTGCAGCTGCCACTGCCAGGGTCCCATGATCCAGTGACAAGTTCCCCAGGAGAACACACAGCATGCCTCAGGCTGTTGAAACGTCACACTGGCCTCTGCACTGCTCACCCCGCACTGCAGTTATGACTACTGTACCTCTCCTTCCCCATGGCCTCAGTGAGCAAGAGCACCCTAATCAGCCACTGCTTTAACCCCTTCCTATCTGGGTGGGGAACAGCCACCTGAGGACAACCTACACACAGAGGTGGGGCCAAAACCAAAGCTGAACCCCAGGAGCTGTGCAAACAAAGAAGAGAAAGGGCAATCTCTGCCAGCAGCCTCAGGAGCAGCGGATTAAATCCCCACAATCAACTTGATATACCCTCCATCTGTGGAATACCTGAATAGACAATGAAACGTCCCAAAATTGAGGCGGTGGACTTTGAGAGCAACTGTAGACTGAGGGTTTGCTGTCTGTGACTGATTTGTTTCTGATTTTTATGTTTATATTAGTTTAGTTTTTAGCACTTGTTATCACCAGTGGATTTGTTTACCGGTTTGGTTGCTCTCTTCATTTTTCTAAATTATTTTTTCAACTTTTAATAATTTATTTTTATTTATTTATTTATTTGTCTTTCTTTTCTTCTCCTTTTTCTTTGGAGCCATGTGGCTGACAGGGTCCTGGTGCTCTGGCCTGGTATCAGGCCTGACCCTCCGAGGTGGAAGAGCCAAGTTCAGGACACTGGACGACCAGAGACCTCCCAGCCCCAAGTAATATCAGTTGGTAAGAGCTCTACCAGAGATATCTTTCACAGCTCTAAGATGCAGCTCGACCCAATGGCCAACAAGTTCCAGTGCTGGACACCCCATGCTAAACAGCTAGCAAGACAGGAACACAACCACACCCATTAGCAGAGAGGATGCCTAAAATCATACCAAGTACACAGGCACCCCAAAACACACCACCAGATGTGGCCCTGCCCACCAGAAAGAGAAGATCCAGGCCCACCCACCAGAACATAGGCACCAGTTCCCTCCACCAGGAAGCCTACACAAGCCACTGAACCAACCTCACCCACTGGGAGCAGACACCAAAAACAACAGGAGCTAAAAACCTGTAGCCTGCGAAAAGGAGAAACCTAACACAAATGAAAAGACAGAGAACTATGCAGTAGATGAAGGAACAAGGTAAAAACCCACCAGACCAAATAAATGAAGAGGAAATAGGCAGCCTACCTGAAAAAGAATTCAGAGTAATGATGGTAAAGATGATACAAAAGCATGGAAATAGAATGGAGAAAATACAAGACATGTTTAACAAGGACCTAGAAGAACTAAAGAGCAAGCAAACAATGATGAACAACACAGTACATGAAATTAAAAATTCTCTAGAAGGAATCAATAGCAGAATAACTGAGGCAGAAGAACGGATAAGTGACCTGCAAGATAAAATAGTGGAAATATCTACTGCAGAGCAGAAAAAAGAATAAAGAATGAAAAGAATGGAGGAAAATCTCAGAGACTTCTGGGACAATATTAAACGCACCAAGAGTTGAATTATAGGGGTCCCAGAAGAAGAAGAGAAAAAGAAAGGGTCTGAGAAAATATTTGAAGAGATTATACTTGAAAACTTCCCTAAAATGGGAAAGGAAATAGTCAGTCAAATCCAGGAGGCACAGAGTCGCATACAGTATAAATCCAAGGAGAAACATGCCAAGACACATATTAATCAAACTATCAAAAATTAAATACAAAGAAAAAATATTAAAACCAGTAAGGGAAAAGCAACAAATAACATACAAGGGAATCCCCATAAGGTTAACAGCTGATTTTTCGTCAGAAACTCTGCAAGCCAGAAGGGAGTGGCAGGACATATTTAAAGTGATGAAAGGGAAAAACCTAAAGGAAAGATTATTCTACCCAGCAAAGATCTCATTAGATCCGATGGAGAAACTAAAACCTTTACAAACAAGCAAAATTTAAGAGAATTCAGCACCACCAAACCAGCTTTAAAACAAATGCTAAAGGAACTTACCTAGGCAGGAAACACATGGAAAAGACCTACAATAACAAACCCAAAACAGTTAAGTAAATCGTAATAGGAATATACATATTGATAATTTACTTAAATGTAAATGGATCAAATGCTGCAACCAAAAGACATAGACTGGCTGAAAGGATACAAGAACAAGACCCTTATATATGCTGTCTACAAGAGACACACTTCAGACCTAGGGACACATACAGACTGAAAGTGAAGGGATGGAAAAAGATAATCCACGCAAATGGAAATCAAAAGAAAAGTGGAGTAGCAATTCTCATATCACAAAATAGATGTTAAAATAAAGACTATTACAAGAGACAAAAAAAGGACACTACATAATGATCAAGGGATCCATCCAAGAAGAAGATATAACAATTGTAAATATTTATGCACGCAACATAGGAGCACCTCAATACATAAGGCAAATGATCACAGCCATAAAAGGGGAAATCCACAGTAACACAATCATAGTAGGGGACTTTAACACCTCACTTTCGCCAATGGACAAATCATCCAAAATGAAAATAAACAAGGAAACACAAGCTTTAAATGAAATATTACACAAGATGGACTTAATTGATATTTATAGGACATTCTATCCAAAAACAACAGAATACACTTTCTTCTCAAGTGCTCATGGAACATTCTCCAGGATAGATCATATCTTGGCTCACAAATCAAGCCTTGGAAAATTTTAGAAAATTGAAATCATACAGAGTATGTTTTCTGATCATAACGCTATGAGACTAGATATCAATTACATGAAAAAATCTGTAAAAAATACAAACATGTGGAGGCTAAACAATGCACTACTAAATAACCAAGAGATCACTGAAGAAATCAAAGAGGAAATCAAAAAATACCTACAAACAAGTGACAGTGAAAACACGATGACCCAAAACCTATGGGATGCAGCAAAAGCAGTTCTAAGAGGGAAGTTTATAGCAATACAATCCTACCTCAAGAAACAAGAAACATCTCGAATAAACAACCTAACCTTACACCTAAAACAGTTAGAGAAAGAAGAACAAAAAATCCCCAAAGTTAGCAGAAGGAAAGAAATCATAAAGATCAGATCAGAAGTAAATGAAAAAGAAATGAAGGAAACAACAGCAAAGATCAATAAAACTAAAAGCTGGTTCTTTGAGAAGATAAACAAAATTGATAAACCATTAGCCAGACTCATCAAGAAAAAAATTAAGAAGACTCAAATCAACTGAATGAGGAATGAAAAAGGAGAAGTAACAACTGGTGCTGTGGAAATAAAAAGGATCATGAGAGATTACTGCAAGAAACTATACGTCAATAAAATGGACAACCTGGAAGAAATGGGCAAATTCATAGAAAAGCAAAACCTTTCTAGACGGAACCAGGAAGAAATAGAAAATATAAACAGACCAATGACAAGCACTGAAATTGAAACTGTAATTAAAAATCTTCCAGCAAACAAAAGGCCAGGATCAGATGGCTTCACAGGTGAATTCTATTAAATGTTTAGAGAAGAGCTAACACCTATCCTGCTCAAACTCTTCCAAAATATAGCAGAGGGAGGAACTCATTCTACGAGACCACCATCACCCTGGTACCAAAACCAGACAAAGATGTCACAAAAAAAGAAAACTACAGGCCAATGTCACTGATGAACATAGATGCAAAAATCCTCAACAAAGTACTAGCAAACAGAATCCAACAGCACATTAAAAGGATCATACTCCATGATCAAGTGGGGAATGCAAGGATCCTCCCAGGAATGCAAGGATTCCTTAATATACACAAATCAATCAAAGTGATACACCATATTAACAAATTGAAGGATAAAACCATATGATAATATCAACAGATGCAGAAAAAGCTTTTGACAAAATTCAAGACCGATTTATGATAAAAACTCTCTAGAAAGTAGGCACAGAGGGAACTCACCTCATATAATAAAGGCCATATGTGACCATCAGACAGCCAACACTGTTCCCAATGGTGAAAAACTGAAACCACTGCCCCTAAGATCAGGAACAAAACCAGGTTGCCCACTCTTACCACTATTATTCAACACAGTTTTGGAGGTTTTAGTCACGACACTCAAAGAAAAAGAAATAAAAGGAATCTAAATAGGAAAAGAAGAAGTAAAACTGTCACTGTTTGCAGATAACATGATACTATACATTGAGAACCCTAAGATGCTACCAAAAAACTACTAGAGCTAATCAATAAATTTGGTAAAGTAGCAGGATACAAAATTAATGCACAGAAATCTCTTGCATTCCTAAACACTAATGATGAAAAATATGGAAGAGAAATTAAGGAAACACTCCCATTTACCATTGCAACAAAAAGAAGAAAATACCTAGGAAGAAACCCACACAAGGAGACAAAAAACCTGTATGCAGAAAGCTATAAGATACTGATGAAAGAAATTAAAGATGATACAAACAGATGGAGAGATATACCATGTTCTTGGATTGGAAGAATCAACATTGTGAAAATGACTATACTACCCAAAGGATTCTACAGATTCAATGCAATCCCTATCAAAATACCAATGGCATTTTCCACAAAACTAGAACAATAAATTCTACAATTTGTATGGAAACACAAAAGACCCCAAATAGCCAAAACAATCTTGAGAAAGAAAAATGGAGCTGGAGGAATCAGGCTCCCTGACTTCAGACTATACTACAAAGCTACAGTAATCAAGACAGTATGGTACTGGCACAAAAACAGAAATATAGATCAATGGAACAGGGTAGAAAGCCCAGAGTTAAACCCACGCACATATGGTCACCTTATCTTTGATAAAGGAGGCAAGAATATACAGTGGAGAAAAGACAGCCTCATCAATAAGTGGTGCTGGTAAACTGGACAGCTACATGTAAAAGAATGAAATTAGAACACTCCCTAACACCATACACAAAAATAAACTCAAAAGGTATTAAAGACCTAAATGTAAGGCCAGACACCATCAAACTCTTAGAGGAAAACATAGGCAGAACACTCTGTGGCATAAATCACAGCAAGATCCTTTTTGACCCCCTCCTAGAGTAATGAAAATTAAAACAGAAATAAACAAATGGGACCGCATTAAACTTAAAAGCTTTTTCACAGCACAGCAAACCATAAACAAGACGGAAAGACAACCCTCAGAATGGGTGAAAGTATTCGCAAATGAAGTAGCTGACAAAGAATTAATCTCCAAAATATACAAAGAGCTCATGCAGCTCAATATCACAAAATCAACCCAGTCCAAAATTGGGCAGAAGACCTAATAGACATTTCTCCAAAGAAGATATACAGATTGCCAACAAACACATTAAAGGATGCTCAACATCACTAATCATTAGAGAAATGTAAATCAAAAGTACAGTGAGGGGCTTCCCTGGTGGCGCAGTGGTTGAGAGTCCACCTGCCGATGCAGGGGACACGGGTTCATGCCCCGGTCCGGGAAGATCCCACATGCCACAGAGCGGCTAGGCCCATGAGCCATGGCCGCTGAGCCTGCGCGTCCAGACCCTGTGCTCCACAACAGGAGAGGCCACAACAGTGAGAGGCCCGTGTACTGAAAAAAAAAAAAAAGTAGTGAGGTATCGCTTCATACCATTCAGAACGGCCACTCTCAAAAATTCTACAAACAGGGCTTCCCTGGTGGCGCAGTGGTTGAGAGTCCGCCTGCCGATGCAGGGGACACGGGTTCGTGCCCCGGTCTGGGAAGATCCCACATGCCGCGGAGCGGTTGGGCCCGTGAGCCATGGCCATTGGGCCTGCACGTCCGGAGCCTGTGCTCTGCAACGGGAGAGGCCACAACAGTGAGAGGCCCGCATACAGCAAAAAAAAAAAAAAAAAAATTCTACAAACAATAAATGCTGGAGAGGGTTTGGAGAAAACGGAACCCTCTTGCACTGTTGGTGGGAATGTAAATTGATACAGCCACTATGGAGAACACTATGGAGGTTCTTTAGAAAACTAAAAATAGAGGTAACATACGACACAGCAATCCCACTACTGGGCATACCCTGAGAAAACCATAATTTAAAAAGAGACATGTACCACAATGTTCATTGCAGCACTATTTACAATAGCCAGGACATTGAAGCAATCTAAGTGTCCAAGGACAGATGAATGGATAAAGAAGATGTGGCACATATATACAATGGAATATTACTCAGCTGTAAAAAGAAACGAAATTGAGCTCTTTGCATTGAGGTGGATAGACCTAGAGTCTGCCATACAGAGTGAAGTAAGTCAGAAAGAGTAAAACGAATACCGTATGCTAACACATATATATGGAACCTAAAAAAATGCTTCTGATGAACCTAGGGGCAGGACACGAATAAACACGCAGACATAGAGAATGGACTTGAGGACACAGGGAGGGGGAAGGGTAAGCTGGGACGAAGTTAGAGAGTGGCACGGACTTATATATACTACCAAATGTAAAATAGATAGCTAGCGGGAAGCAGTCGCATAGCACAGGGAGATCAGCTCGGCGCTTTGTGCCCACCTAGAGCTGTGGGATTGGAAGGGTGGGAGGTAGACACAAGAGGGAAGGGATGTGGGGATATATATATACGTATAGCTGATTCACTTTGTTATACAGTAGAAACTAACACAAAATTGTAAAGCAATTATATTCCAATAAAGATGTTGTTTAAAAAAAAAAAAGAACTTTTCATCAACTGTTTGGTTCCAGTCAGTCTGGGATCTACATGCTTGTGGTCATCATGTAGTCACCATGCTCCACCTAGATGGGGGTCTTATTTCCTACAGAACAACTCAAATATATGCATTAGATTGTTCTGTATATCCCTTCAGTAGGAACTAGGCGTCCTGTAATTCTCTGTTGTCACTGAACTATTCTTTTTTTTTTTTTTTTTGCTGTATGCGGGCCTCTCACTGTTGTGCCCTCTCCCGTTGCAGAGCACAGGCTCCGGATGCGCAGGCTCAGCAGCCATGGCTCACGGGCCCAGCTGCTCTGCAGCATGTGGGATCTTCCCGGACCGGGGCACAAACCCGTATCCCCTGCATCGGCAGGCGAACTCTCAACCACTGCACCACCAGGGAAGCCCTGAACTATTCTTTAAACTACCATTACTTTTCTTGCTTGACTGCTTTTCCTTTGTTCCTGCATTACTCATTCTCTAATTAGTAACACTTGAGTGTGCTCTTTGGAACTTGAGAAAGGCGGAGAAGACTAATGCCTTTTTTTAAAGCAAGAAATGGGGAATACAGAAGGGCTTTTGTACCCAGGAAGGCCCTACAGATTTCTGCTCAGTTTCAATCCCCCCTTTTGACACTCCCCAGTTCTGAGGGGAATAGGGGTGAGACAAGGAAAGGAAAAAAGTTTTAGATAGAGAGGTAAATCATAAACTCTTCAGGGAAACTCAGTATTAGAAGAACTTGGGGGCTTCCCTGGTGGCGCAGTGGTTGAGAGTCCGCCTGCCGACGCAGGGGACACGGGTTCGTGCCCCGGTCTGGGAAGATCCCACGTGCCGTGGAGCGGCTGGGCCCATGAGCCATGGCCGTTGAGCCTGCACTTCCGGAGCCTGTGCTCCGCAATGGGAGAGGCCAAAACAGTGAGAGGCCCACATACTACAAAAAAAATAATAAAATAAAATAAAATAGAAGAACTTGGTTTCATAATCACTAAATCAGTTAGCTTTTACTGTCTAGCAAGCAACCTCAAGATCCCATTTTCAAACAACAAGTACTTATTGTTGGTGTATCTGAGATTGCGCTAGGCCATTCTGCTTATCTTGTCTGGGTTTGCTCACATGTCTGTGGGTTAGCTGGCTGGTCTGCTGCCTCTGCTTGGGTAGATATGGTGACTCAGCTCTGCTCCACATGTCTCTTTTCCTCTAATTTATGGGTTGGGGGGCTAAATTCAGCCTACCACCTGTTTTTATAACTAAAGTTTTATTGGATCACAGACCTGCCCATTTGTTTACATACTGTGTATGGCTGCTTTTGCACAACAAAAGCAGTGTGAAGTAGTTGCAACAGAACTATATGGCCTGCAAAACCTAAAATATTTATTATCTGTTACTTTACAGAAAAAGTTTGCCTACCCTTGTTCTAAAAGGCCAGCCCTGGCAGTTTTCCTGGTGATGACAATGATAGAAAAGCATGGGCACCAACTCATGTGCCTATTTTGAGCCTCTGTGTCACATGTGCTAATATTCAATTAGCCAAAGCAAGTCACATGCTTGAGTCCAGGAGCAAGGGGCAAAGAGTAAAGAGTGGTAAGGAGTGTAGAAGCAGGAAGGATAAAATGGCTGAGGCCAATAATGCAATCTACAATTCATTTTCATAATCTTTCCTTTTGAAGAATAGTCACATGTGTATACTTGTTTAGAACTTGCTACTTTCTCTTCCAGCAACTCTTTCAATACATAAAGAACCAATGACCTACCCCAGGGGTCAGCAAACTTTTTCCATAAGGGGCTAGATATTAAATATTTTTGGCTTTGTTGGACACGATCTCCTTCACAACTACTCAAATCTGTTGTTGTCACGTAAAGTGGCCATAGACGATATGTAAACAAATGAGTTTGGCTGTGTTCCAATAAAACTTTATTCACAAAACAGGCCATAGTTTGCCTGTTCCTAATCTACCACATATAGAAAATAAGAAAACTGAGACACAAAGTATTTAGATGACTTTTTCAGGATCGCATAACTAAGAGATGATTAAACAAGACGAGAGCTATAGTCATACAGTGGCCAACCCAGAAGATATGTTTTGTTTGGTCCCACATAAAGTTACAAGATTTGACTTGTCTGTCAACATGTAAAAATTGGGAGAATTTACATAAAAATCTGGATGTCCGGGTTTTCTTAAAAATTGGATCCCGTGGAAATACTGGACTCAAATTCCTACAATGCAACAACTGGTAGGAGTCAAGTAACTGCCATCTCATTAGATATACTGTCAGTTCCACCATTTCTTGAGACACTGTATTTGTCCCAGCACACTCATTTACATTATTTTACTGACCCCTGTGGGCATATAAGTTTACTACCATGGACTTAGAACACAGTCCTTTTAATTTCCCAGTCCTGGGTTTTTTCCACTTGACTACTTCATCTGGTCAAGTCATTCTGATATGGTTAAGTGTTAGGATTTAAGATTTGTAAGAACTGCTTTCTCTTTGAAGAAGTGTTTCCCTCCTCTATGGATTTCTGGAGATGAGGAGACTTTCCAATTTAATTAGTTTAGAATCCATAAAAATGTGTTTCAGAGAAGTAATTTATGATCAAATCTCTTCTTTATTACAATTGAAGGTATAATTTGCAATGCCTACTGAGGTGATTTTAAACTTTGGACTGTCTTTAATAAATATTTCTTAGCACCTGAGCTAGAAATATTGGAAAAGAAAGTGAACAAAAAAAGTGATTTAAGGGAAAATGCTCCTTGAACACACTCCTTATTAAAATTTTATGGTCATTAAATGAAATGAGAATTATTTGGTGCCACAACAGTTGATAGATTCACATTCAGAGATTCTTCGTCTTCATTTGAAAATAGGTGAAAGTAATGACATTCTTTGAAAATTCCACCTCATGTATTGAAGTTTGTATATGACACATCTTTTTGGTAATTAGCTTCCTTTGCTCAAGGGTTCAAATCAACCACCTGATTATGATTAAAGATACTTCATCTTACAAATTTACATCATATAACAAATATCACCAACTAACACCCCAAACACTTGTAGCTAATCACATATCATAGACTAAAGGTCATGCCTGTGGAAAAGAGGAAGAGAAACAGAAAACTAATATTAACTTTTACTACAATGCCATTCAATGTGCTAGGTGCTTTATAGACATTTATCTTCATTTAATCTACAAAGCAATCCAGTGGAATTGGTGCTTTTATTATTCCCAGTTTATAGTAGGGGAAACTGAGGCTCAGAGTACATAAGTAACCTGCCTAAAATCATCTAGTTAAGTGACAAAAGCTGGATTTTTTTAGGCAGGTCTGTCAGACTCCTGTGTAGTAAGCAACATGGGGGTAGCATGGAAGATAACAGTACTGGATCTATCTAGGAGGTAGGAAAACTGGACAGTGTAGTAATAGCTTTCTATTTTGTGAGCTAGCTTGACTAGATCAGAGCAAGACCCAATCAAGGCTAAATGCAAGGATCATAGATAAAATAAGCAAAGCTACTATAAGGCTTACAGATTATCAAAAGGCATCTCTTCATGACTATACACAGAATGAGGCTAATGCTGTTGTACTTATTCTGGCAGTCAAATGAAAAATTCCTGCTTTGGAAGGTTTGTTCACAGAAGTGTTCCGAATTTGCAGAATTATAATAAAAGGCTTTCAAACATTTCATCAATCCATTCTGAGCTATTATGGCATTCTTTTTGTCAAGGATTTTGAGTGAGTTTATTTGCCTGTGATTATTAAGGCTCTCGTAGAAGCATAAAAAGTAAGCTCTCTTGAAAAAGAATTTAACTCATTAAGTTCTGTTCTGCCTAACCTGCACATTTGCATTGTTTGGTCCTCCCCTCAGAGAAAATTGATGCACACTCCCCTTGTCCTGCAAAACTACTGGAAATTTTGCCAAGAGAAAATTTCTAAGAATGCCTCTTGGCATGGAAGAAAGTGAAGTGTTACATGAAAATAAGTAGAAATAGTTTTCAAAAGAGCTATTTAAGCAGTTGAGTGCAATTTGCAACAGGATTTTGTACACACTGTTGCAAGACTAACTGAGCATGAAGTTGCATGTGCAAAGCATCAGATGTTCAAAAAAGATTTTGTGTCCAGACTGACATTCTGATCACCACCCCTTTTATATTTGACATAAGTGAACCAAACAGTAGACCAATAAAGCACGCTTCCTGTTGTGGCAAACTCTTCAACATTTATAGGAATTGCTTTGTGAAAAAACTGGAAGATCACATGATAGGCTAGCCATAACCAAATGATCATGGTCAAATTCTTTATTTTTGTCTTCCTGTTTCTATCTCCATTAGATGGCTGTTATTTTTAATATTTTTGTAACTTTTTCTATTTTTTTCCTGGAACTCTCCTGCATGCTTTTCTTACATTAGCAATATTAGAATAGTCAAGATTATACAAGGCAATAAAAGCTTAAGTAAAATAAAGATTTTTATATATGAGTTCTCACACTGCCTAGCTGAGACCATTCTAGATAACTGATACAACCAGTTTTTGGAAAACTGGTTCATGCAACTTGAAATAGGAAGAAAACTCAATTCTTAGTATACCAAAATTAGGATTCTTGGACATTTTTACCTACAGGACATAATAATGTAGAACTTCAGAAATGAAGTTATAAGAAGTATCCATCTATAAAACAAACCACTCGGGCTATTTTGAACAGAAAGATTTTTATTACAGGGAATTTTGTGCTTATGAAATCATTAGAAGGTATAAGTGAGCAAGATTTAGACTGGGAACCAAGAACAACTCCCAGAACAACACAGAATTGTCCCTCCACAGGAGCTGATATCTACACCACAATCAGCAATCAGGAAAATTAAGACACCATTGTAAAAAGTGCTGCGAAAAAGTACCATATCACCCAAGTTATGACCTGGAAATCAGAGAGCTACTAACAGAACTGCTGGATGCAGAACCACACAGGGCTCCCCAGATCTATACCAGCAAAACAGATGTTTTATATATGTGTCTCTCCTAACATTTAATGTAGTTATGAATGCAAGTGTTGGGTGAATGCCTCTGGTGGAAACCTGAAACCTTAGCTACAAAGGGATTTTGGAAATGTAACTTTTAGCTTGCTAGCATCTGCCATTCAGAAGGATAGCCTAAGAGTTCAAACAGATATTGAATAAATCAATGTACCACATCTGCTGTACCAAAGTGCCTGGAGGAAACCTTATCACAAGTACTAGTTTTAAAAAATAGACAGATTGTTTTTAAGAAGGGAGTCAATACCTATAAATCATTTTAGTATAAAAATGATATAATTAAAATGTATTTCTGGTATATTTATACCCACCCTAAATTGATGTATTTGAGAACTTGATATTTCAAATAATATTTATTGAGCACCTGTAACATTTAAGAAGTTGGGCAAGGGGAGTCAGACATGGTCCCTGTCCTTGAGAATTCCACATTCTAACTTGGAATAGAAGAGCTGGGGACAATTGACAATACAAAATAACGTGTTAAATACTGATAAAGTGCTGACTCTACTAGAGAGGACTCAGGAAAGGTTTTAGGAAGGATGTGGCAGTTAAACTTGGCCTTACAGAATGAATGAGGGCAAGCAAAAGCAAATACTTGTACTTTTACAGCAATTTTCAGTTTAAAAAATATGTTTACATATATTTTTTCATTTTACTTTCCCAGCAATTTATAACTAGAGAAATGTTTTCCATATTCCACAGTTGTTTTTTCTTTTAATTGAGGTTGATACCACATAGTTAGGAAACAGCAGAGATAGAAAATGAACTCATGTATGTTTCACTCCAATCCTGCTGATCAACCATATCACATTGGTACTCTCAGAGGGATTTAGACACATAGGAATTCCTATATAGAGAAAGCAGAATGAACAAAATAACCCTGGAATAAAAGCTGTTATACCTTAGAAACTGCAATTGCATTTGGCTGGATTGCAAAGAATATAAAGAAAGTTGAGAGACTAGAGAGTAAAGATGGATTAGGACCAGACAGTAGGTAAGTTTGAATATCAGACTAAAGCAATAGACATCTAATTAAATTTTTAAAAATGATTACTGCAGTGATTTATAAAAAAAAAGTCATGCACTAATTTGTAGGGTTGAAATGCAGTGTGAAAAAGACTGGAGACTGAAATGGGGGAAATAAGGATTTCCTAATTGCCTAGGTGAGAGTAATGAGGGTATAAATTAGTTTGGTAGGACTATGACTCAAGACTTCTATCTCCAGCAATATGATTAACTACATATTTTGACATACAGCCCCAACAATCTCAAAAATGCAGAAATGATGGATCAAACCTAATAAATATCCTTCCAAATCAATACATAGCTGAGCTCATAGGAAAGCAAGGGAAATTCCCATGGATTAAAACTGAAGACAGCTGTAAAACAAAATGGTACACTGAAGTTAAGCCTACTAGAGTCCTAGAAATATTTGTCAATCTCCTTAAATAAGAGGCTTGTATTTCAATAATCTGCCACAAAGGCATAGATGACATAGCCTTGGGCCAATACAAGGTAGAGAGTTGCAAAAGAACTTTCTCACCCTCGAAAAACCTGATATAACTAAATACTCAGTGAATGGGTAGAAAACAACTGGGAAAATACATATGGCTCTGAGTAGATAAAAGCTTCCTGAGAGTAGTATCCTATCAATAGGACTGATTATGTCTATATCTAGTCTTCTGGTTTTAAGGTATAATAGCTATGTGATCCAAGAAAATATAAACTGAGAAATTAACTTAATCCTTGGTTGGTAGTCAACTAAGGCATCTTTCAGAACCTAGTACATATTAACGGAGAAATGGACCCTCAAACCAGGCTTTCCAGAATTTCCACGGGTAAAGTTACATTAAGCATCAATTCACAATCCAAAATCAAATATATTATGACCAGACAGGACATCTCATAGATAGTAGTAGCAGTAGAGGCAGTAGTGGCATTATGATTTTTCACTCTGCCTAAACTGAGGAATGAGCTTCAGACTATCAAGGAAATATTGAAGTGCTTGTGAGTATTAAATATATTTAACTACATCACTAAGAATAAATGATGGGAATAAGGATGAATGAATATATATAAATGATATGGGTTCTAATGATGATATATTGCAACTATCAAAAATCATGGTGAGAAGAAGGAAAAATCAATGGTAAGTAGAATAAGCTGGTAGATTGTCTTACATATATTTTTTACTGGGAATATAGAGATATAGCTTTAATTTAGATGATTGGGGAAAGGAAAATGAAAAAAAAAGATTTGTAGCTATTTTCAGTGATACTTATAGTAACAAACTAACAGAAAGTACCTTAAGAAAAAGATTAAGGATAGTAAGAATATAATGGCAGGGTTTCCCTTGTGGCGCAGTGGTTGAGAATCTGCCTGCCAATGCAGGGGACACGGGTTCGAGCTCTGGTCTGAGAGGATCCCACATGCCGCGGAGCAACTAGGCCCGTGAGCCACAACTACTGAGCCTGTGCGTATGGCGCCTGTGCTCCACAACAAGAGAGGCCGCGATAGTGAGGCCCGTGCACCGCGATGAAGAGTGGCCCCCGCTCGCCGCAACTAGAGAAAGCCCTCGCACAGAAACAAAGACCCAACATAGCAAAAATAATAAATTAATTAATTAATAAACTCCTACCCCCAACACCTAAAAAAAAAAATATATATATATATATATATATATATATATATATATATATAATGGCAATTATCAGAACAAAAAATAAAATCTTCCTAAAGAGCAACATTAGTATGAGAAAGATCTCATAGAAAAAACTTTAGCTACAGAGTTTGATAGAGAACAGAACTGACACTAAATATATTACTCATAATATAGTCATGACTCACAGATTAAAAGAAAAATATTTTAGATTAACTGAAGAAGCAGAATACAAACCTATACTTTATACAAAGACACATCTAACATACAGAGATTCAAAAGGTTAAAAATAAAAGGATACTTACTTTCATACCAAACAAGCAAATAAAAAGAGAGCAAGAGTCAAGCTCTTAATATCTAACAAGGTAGAATTCAGATTAAAAAGCATTAACAGAGGGCCTCCCTGGTGGCGCAAGTGGTTGAGAGTCCGCCTGCCGATGCAGGGGATACGGGTTCGTGCCCCGGTCTGGGAGGATCCCATATGCCGCGGAGCGGCTGGGCCCGTGAGCCATGGCCGCTGAGCCTGCGCGTCCGGAGCCTGTGCTCCGCAACGGGGGAGGCCACAACAGTGAGAGGCCCGCATACCGCAAAAAAAAAAAAAAAAAAAAAAAAAAGCATTAACAGAGACAAAGAAAGATGTTATAATGCTCAGTCTATAATTCATAATGATGTAATCAATATTGTACAGGTAAATATTATCTCTGGTACCCTGGATTATAAAGAATATATCTTTTTTTAAGTGTATATTAAAAATTTATGAAAACTGAATATTTGGTTGTTTTGAAAAATCTCAATTCCAAAAACGGGAAATATTACAGACATAATTCTCTAACTCCAGTGTGATAAAATTAGAAATTAAACACAGTTTTTTACAAGATATTTCCACCTGAAAATTTTTTTAAAAGCATGCTAGTGAGCAACCCTTAGGTCAAAGTAGAAATATAAAACAAAAATTGGAGAATTTCTTATACATAACAATGGAATACAGCAAAAGCAGTTGTCAGAGGAAAATTATGCAATGAAATACCTCCATCAACAAAATTGAAAAATCAAAATAAATGAATCACTCAGTTAAAAGAAATCCATAATTAAAAATAAAGAAAAACAATTAAGGAAATAATGAAATCAGATATTAATGAGCTAGAAAATAGAAAACTACAACAATCATAAATAAACAATAAAGCTGGTTCATTGCAAAAAAAATTTTAATACTGCATTATTAAATAACCTAATGGAAAGGGGAAAGGTACCACAAATGCACATAATCAGAAATGAAAAGTGGAAAATAACCATCAATTGTTTTAAATGAGACTATTTTGCACAAATAAATGCAATTCAATTTTAAAATCTAAAAACATAAATAATTCCCTAGGAATTATAGTTTACAAAATTTGACTGCAGTCAAACTAAAAATACTAAAGAGACTATTTCCCATAGAAAAAAAATAGAGACAGTCATAAAGTATTCACTTGCAAAAAAAGCACTAGACCTATATAGCTTCCCAAGGGAATTCTACAAAACCTTTAAAGATCTGTTAACTCCAGTGTTTCTAAAACAATTACAAACCATATAAAAGAAAATCTCCATATTATTTTTGTATGGCAAGTATAACATTGACATCCAAATGAAATCTACAGTCTGGTATCACTTATAAGTATTTAATGCAAAAAGTGTACATAAAACATTAGCAAACAGAATCCAGCAGCACATTAAGAATAACATATTATTTGGGATTATATAACTAATTGGGTTTTGAGAATGCAATGGTGATTCAACAGAAAGAACAAATGAATACAATTATCATATTAATAAAACTAAAAAGAAAAAAAAGCATCTTTATTAGATGCCTAAAAGGCATTCCATGAAATTCAGCAACCATTAATTTTTTAAAAAAACATTAAATCAAATAGGAATCTATGGATATTTTCATACAATCATCAGCCCTGAAACCAGCATATTTCTCGATTAGTAAATGTCACAGATTTCTCTACTGAAGTATGCTCACTGTCTCTACTACTACTTACATTGCATTATATGTATTAGTGCACTTGGATAAGAGAAAGCAATTGAAAATATAAATCTAGAAGAGATAAAACAATGTGTTTGCAGGTATGATTATATAACTGAAAAACCAAAAGAATCAATGGAAAATTATAAATAATAAAAGAATTTAGTAAAGTAGCAGTAGCAATATATAAAATTAATATATAGAACACAATAAACTTCATATATAAACCGAGAGTAAAAGCTCTTATTTACTAAAAACTATAAAACATTGATGAAAGAAGTTGATGAAGACACAAATAAATGGAAAGACGTCCTGTATTCATAGATCAGAAGAGTTCATTGTTAAATGTCCATACTACCCAAAGCCATCTATAGATTAAATGCAATCCCTATCAACATTCCAATAGCCTTTTTCACAGATAGAAAAAAAACTTGAAATTTGTATTGAACTAAAGAAGACTCCAAAAAACCACAGCAATCTTGAAAAAGAACAAAGCTGGAGGACTCCCACTTCTGGATTTCAAACTATAGTACAAATCTACAGTAATTAAAACAGTATGCACTGGCATAAAAACAGACACAAGGACCATTAGAACAGAATTGAGGGCCCAGAAATAAACCCTCACACACATGGTCAATTAATACTTGATGTGAGCCAAGAATACTTAATGGTGAAACATAGTCACTTCAATAAATGGTGTTGGGAAAACTGGATATTAACATGCAAAAGAATGAAACTGGACCTTTATCTTATACCACTCACAAAAATTAACTCAAAATGGATTAGGGACATACACTTAAGACCTGAAACCATGAAACTCCTAGAAGAAAACAAGGATAAAGCTCCTTGACATCAGTCTTGGCAATGATTTTTTTTTTATATATGACACCAAAAGTATAAGCAACAAGATAAAAAAAATCAGTAAGTGAAAGCTTCTGCACAGCAAAATAAACAAACAAAATGAAAAGGTGGAAAATATTGCAAACCATATACCTGATAAGGGATTCATATCCAAAATTTATAAGGAACTCATGTCAATAGCCAAAAATAATTCAATTAAAAAACTTAATTGGCAGCGAATTTGAATAGACATTTCTCCAAAGAAGACAAATAAATGGCCAACAAGTACATGAAAAGGTGCTTAACATCACTAATCAGGGAAGTGTAAATCAAAACCATGATGAACTATCACTTCACACCTGTTAGAATGACTGCTATGAAAAAGACAACAAATGACAAGTGTTGGCCATTTACAACAAATAACAAGGATGTGGAGAAAAGGGAAGCTTTGTGCACGTCAGTGAGAATGTAAACTGGTACAGCCACTATGATATACAGTATGGAGTTTCCCCCCAAAATTAAAAATTGAGATACCATATGATTTAGTGTTGGGCTGTACCTCGCAGGCCTGCAAACCTTGTAATTGCCCAGCCTCAAGATTAAAGAAAGAGTCTGGAGCAGGGCTGCTACTTTTAGACGGGAAAGAGACTCTGAGGTTTATAGGATATCATCAATATAATGGAAGGGAAAGACATCGCTCATGGTAGTCAGCTGCCACAGGGCCGCACATGCTAGTGGATGGCCGCCTCAGGATTACCCCAGTAACTTTTCATTTCTCGTCCTTATTTCCCAACATCTCGGTGCTCATAGGAGTTTCCTCGGCCTCTTGGCTGCCTCACCAATTGTTGGGCTGCACCCTGCAGGCCTGCAAGCCTTGTTAATTGCCCAGACTCAAGACCGAAGAAATAGCCCAGAGGCAGTGACAGAGACATCAACAGTTTGCTGGACAGGGGATCTTACTTATTTGAAGCAAAAGGTCCTGGAGCAACACCCCATGATGTAAGGCAGACGGCAGACGGCAGACGGCAGGCAGGCCACAGCAGCCATCTTTGCTACCGGGGAGCACGGAGAAGGAGGCTACAATTTATAGGGGGAATTTACGTCAGATTGGCTCATCAGTTACCAGGGAAACCAGCAGCTGGGACCCATCCCACACAGACTCTCAAGTTAACAACCGTCAGGAGGGCAGGTATTTCCCTTTAATAAACTAGCAGGTGGAGTCATTCTGGCCTAAGGATTAGAATAATCACTAGTTGGGGCAGGAGGCAAGCACATTTATGTGAGTAGGGTGTGGGTGAAGCAGGCACTGGTTGAGCAGGGATGAACGGCCATTTTGAGTGGCCTGACCGTACAGCCAGCAATCCCACTTCTGGGTATATATCTGAAGGAAAAGAAATCTCTATGTCGAAAGAGCTATCAGAACCCTCACGTTCATAGCAGCACTATTTACAATAGCCAAGACATGGAAACAACGTAAATGTCCATGGACAGATTCATGGATAAAGAAGTTGTGGGGTGTGTGTGTGTGTGTGTGTGTGTGTGTGTGTGTGTGTGTGTGTGTGTTATTCAGCCATAAAAAAGAAGGAAATCCTGCCATTCAGGAGAGCATGGATGGACTTTGAAGGCATTATGTTAAGTGAAATAAGTTGGACAGAGAAAGACAAATATTGTATGATTTCACTTATATATGGAATCATTAAAAAAAAACTCGTAGAAAGAGATCAGATTTGTGGTTACCAGAGGAAGGGGGTGGGTGTATGGGAATTGGATGAAGGTGATCAAAAGGTACAAACTTCCAGGTATAAGATAAATAAGTCTTGGGAACGTAATGTACAACATGATGACTATACTTAACACCACTATATGGTATATTTGAAAGTTGCTAAGAGAGTATATCCTAAAAGTTACTGTCACAAGGGAAAAAATTGTAACTATACGAAGTGATGGATATTAACTAAACTTATTGTGGTAATCATTTCACAATATATGTATGTCAAGCCATTATGCTGTACACCTTATTTTTTTCATATTGAAGTACTGGGATTTTCTTTTTTTTAAACTTTTTATTTTATATTGGAGTATAGTTGATGAACAATGTGTTAGTTTCAGGTGTACAGCAAAGTGATTCAGTTGTACATATACATGTATCAGTTCCTTTTCAAATTCTTTTCCCATTTAGGTTGTTACATAATATTGAGCAGAGTTCCCTGTGCTATACAGTAGGTCTTTGTTGGTTATACAGTAGGTCCTTGTTGCTTATCCATTTAAAATATAGCAGTGTACATCTTATATTTATACAGTGCTCTATCTCAATTATATCGCAATAAAACTGGGAGAAAAAAACCTGAAGAAACCTAAATGTCCTTCAATAGGAGAAGAGATAAATTGTGACTGTATTCATGCAATGGAATACTATGCGTAATATAAATGAATGTTACTCAACTAAAGTCATCAATACAGATAAATATCAAATAAAAAGTAAATTGCATAATGATGTATATAATATAATTCCATTTAAATAAAATTTTAAAACATTTAGGTCAATATTATAATATTATTTTTTCTTCATTGTTATTTTTTTCAGCTTTACTGAGGTATAATTGACAAATAAAATTCTGAGATATTTAAAGGGCCCATTGTAGTGATTTGATATATATATACATTGTGAAAGAATTCTGTTTATCTAGTTAACTATCACATCCATCACTTTACATATTTGTCTCTTTTTTTTTCTATTTCTGGTGAGAACATTAAGTTCTATTCTCTTAGCAAACTTTAATTATATAATATAGGGTTGGCGCAATCGGTTAGCATGTGGTACTTATATAATATTATTTTGAAGTACATATATATATGGTAAAAATATAAAAATGAATATTAAAGATAAATACAAAATTCAGGATAAGTGGTTTCCTGGAAGAAGGAGGAACAATAACTGGGGGGAAAGGAAATGTGACCAGAGAACATGAGTTTTGTAATGTATTAGGTATTAAAGCACTTAGTTGGAACTCAGACACTCACTACATTATTCTTTGTATCTTTTTGTATGTAGGAAATATTACAGAATATACTGGTTTAATGAAGCATAAATTGTGAGAATTGTGAGACATAACAAAAAGGGATAGGATTAAGGGTAAGCTGTTGAATTTAGCCAGGTCACTGGTGATCTTTCAGGGTGAAATTTCCACAGAACGATAGGACCAGATGCCAGATTGTGAAGAGTGAAGGAATGACTTTAAGATAAGAAAGTAAAGGCATTGAATACATTTTAGTTTTTCTAGAGTTAGCAAAAGCAAGGCAGGGATTTTTAAAACAGGATTGTATGCCTTAGGCTGAGGAGAAAAAAATTTTAACTTTTGCATACAAAAGTTCAAATCCTAGCAGTGATATTTGCTGAGACCAGATGGTGAATCAATTCCATATGGAGGCAGATTTGCCTTGCCAAGGAGCAGAGATTCTTCTCTGAAACTCTACTAATAGTAAAGAGGAGGGAAGGTAAATATCCAGAGATTGTGGTTGTCAAACATTTCATATAAAAAATCTCTGGGGAATGAAGGGATCAATCTTCCAAGCAGTAAATTAATAACATTGATCATACCACTGAAAATATGACTATTGTATACATACAAATATATACAAACAGGTTATATCATGGGTTTACTCGTTTCTCTAAATGATAAAGATACTCATGTAACACAAACAATCTATAACGGGAATGTAAATCTTTTCCTTCTAACACAGCATAAAAAGTATTTCTTTGTTAGATAACTTGATTTGGACAAAAATATACATCAGTGTTTAAGTAAATCGTGATACTTTTTATCACTGTGCAACATCGTTGAATTAGCTACCTGCATTCTATTAAATTTAGGGTGTCTGGAAGCCTCCGTAGTCTTTCTGAGATTCTTGCCACTAGGTGGTGATTCTGAGGAGCAAGGATTTTAATAAGATCTCTGATAACCACTTTGCATCAATGGATTTTTCATGAGATTGTAGGTTGTTTATCTGTATTACAATAAATATTACTATGACTTAAGTAACTAATTATTAAGTGGCAAAGTCTAGGACATGACTGAAAATAAAAATAACAAAAGGAGCAAAGAGTGGGGCTTCCTTGGTGGCGCAGTGGTTGAGAATCTGCCTGCCAATGCAGGGGACACGGGTTCAAGCCCTGGTCTGGGAGGATCCCACATGCTGCGGAGCAACTAGGCCCGTGAGCCACAACTACTGAGCCTGCGCGTCTGGAGCCTGTGCTCCGCAACAAGAGAGGCCGTGACAGTGAGAGGCCTGCACACCACGATGAAGAGTGGCCCCCGCTTGCCGTAACTGGAGAAAGCCCTCGCGCAGAAATGAAGACCCAACACAGCCAAAAACAAATAAATAAATTTATTTTTTTAAAAAAAAGGAGCAAAGAGTTAAAAAGAATAATCTGTTCATTATTGATGTACACTCTACCTCACTAAACATGCTTTCAGAGTTACTGTTTCTGAAAAAGTTGTGTTTACTTGAAACTTAAAATGATGACTCATTTTGAAGTCACACTGAAACGTTAATGGCTCTCAATTTGAGCAAGTCCTCAAGTGTTGCAGCCTCTATCCACTGGCTGCCAGCCAATGTTAAGCCATGAAAGTTGGGTAGGGAATATGAGCCGATCAGGCACGTATCTAAACATTTCTTTTCTGAAGTTGGCTTCCTTTCTGATGTGTTTGGTCTCATTTAGTAAATAGTTGAAACTCCACTTCTAAAATTAACCTTACATTAACTTTCAGGAAAACATTATTATTTTTTGGCTTTCTGCTTTCTGAGAAAAAACTATGTTTCATTGGCTGCTAGGAAATTATTTCAACTGTAATAGATGTGGAGCAAGCCTCTTTTACTCTGTCTTATTGCTTCGCTTTCTTACCAGAAAGGGCATCGTCAGACAATATTTGACTGGGGACACTATTCCCTCAGCCACTAAGTCACTGGTTGATATGTACTTCTGCATATAACTCATTTACAGAATAATAGCCAACATATTTTAAACAAATAGATACTAATACCCTTCCATTTATCATCAAGAAGGTGTTTCTGTCTTCTGAAAAGTAAAAAATATGAAATAATTACTGGTTATGCAAATCTCCCCAAGCAAAAGAGAAAATAATTCTTCTGGCTTTTCCCTATTACCCTGTCAACCTATGTCCTTTCTCACTCAGCTAAACTTGACAGATAATGAGAAGAGTTAAAAGTAACTAAAATATCAATACTGGTGACTGAAAAGATGGTGGGACCAATTATCTGAAATAGTGCAGCAGGTTTAGAAGAGAATTTGATGTGATATTGATGGCAGGCAGATCCTGGAAAAGGTTGTTGAAAGAGGATAAAGAACTCTCCATAGGAGAATATTGTCCCATAGAATAAGTTCTCATACAAGGTATTCAATATTAACAGAAAATACTGAATATCCAATACTCATATGAATATTCAATATTCACAGAGGACACATAAAAATTAAGTGACCTTTCTATTACTTTTTCAGTATCATAATTAATGCTTCTTACAGAGCTTTCTTCTCCCAAACCCCAGAGTAGGCAAGTAGTCCATTAAAAGTACCATTGAAATGCTTTCAAAATTTTATGACTTTTGGTGGGGAAATGTTGAGGTCTTGAATTAAATCAAATTGTGACTGCATATAAAGTAAGTTACTTTACTTTTTAAAAATCTTGCCATTTATTTTCATTCTCCATAATAGTATGGTTCATTCATTTTTATTTCCTAAGATAACTAAGGACGGTATTATCTTTATACAATTTACATATACACTCAGTGAGTGTTTCCCACTTACTAAATGCAACACATAGAGTTTGGAGTATTTATTAAAATAATGTCACAAAGTTCCAGGCTACTGTTCCCCAAAATAAAAAGTTAACTTCTATGATTTAAAATTTCTTTCTATGGAGTTATTCCTCTTGAAGCTTTATCAGAATACTGACTGTGAAAGAGAAAGCTGTACTGATGTTGATTTCTATAATTAAGAATATAATTTCTATCTTTTAAAAGAAATGTAAATTTTCTCAAAAAAGTGCAAGTAGAGTGAGTTTTGCCCTCACTTAATTGGATTGAATTTTAAACGAACGCCCAGTATAGATTACTAATTTTCCCAGAGTCACCATCTATAACTGTGGTAGCTGACACCAAATGATACATGGCACCAATATTACATTTACACTCTACTGAGTATAACTCCAAGAGGTGAGACAAAGTCTGTGTGTCCATATGCTTTCTATTACAAATTTAATGATGATGGTGTTGTGTATAATAATGATGGTAAAAATAACTCATTCATTAAGCACACTGTTAATGTACCAGGCACTGTGCAAAGTGCTTTACATCTGGTATCTCATGTATTTGGCTGCTGTGTCTCACATCACAAAAGTAGCTCTGCCAGAATTTTGTCTGAATTTTTGGTAGGACATATAATGTATTTTGCTTTCCCACATTATTCACTTCAGCACTATTAATATAAGGTGGGTCTGTCTTATAGTCTACGTAAGTAGGCTTTTTCATAAAAAGAATTAACCACAAACCAGCCTTTTCACATCATCCAGAATTTATCCTTTTTAAGAAAGCTTTATAATTTAATTTACATACCATAAAATCCATTCATTTAAAATGTACAATTCAATTTTTTTTAGTTTATTTACAGTGTTATGCAACCATCACTACAACCTAATTTTAGAACATTTGCTACACCCCAAAAAGAAACTCCATCTGTACTCATTAGCAGTCATACCACATCTCCCTCAACAAGTCCTCAGCTCTAGGTAACCACTAACCTACTTTCTCTCTATATAGATTTGCCTCTTCTGGACAGTTCATATAATAATATGTTATATTCTGTGATTGATTTCTTTCACTTAGCATGGTGTTTTCAAGGTCCATACATGTTGGAGCATGTATCAGTACTTCATTATTTTTCATTGCCAAATAATATTCCATTGTATAGATTATATCACATTTTTGTTTGATATAAGTCAACACTGTTCTTTTGTGTTTGGTTTTCCAAATTAGTCTGTGTGACTTTTTGAGCATCAAATGAAAGGGAAATAATCTTTCAAAACACTTAAATAGAAAAATGCAGGTCAAATTCAGGAGAGGTGATGTTAATATTTATGGTTCTTTTCAAGGTGTGGCAAAAATATAAGTGGAATATTATGTTAGATTAGAAATTTAAAGCATTTAGTTAACATACCCATCTTCTAATTTCCTTTTCATTTTATATGGCATGGGATATGTAAATATATATATGATATGTATGATTTACATATATATGATATATATATATGATTTTAAAAGAGAAAACTATAATCTCACTATATAAATATATGAATCTATCAGAATGTTTTACACGAACATGACTCTTATTTTGATATTTGGAAATTAAGTTTTGATTTTCTAAGTGCTATTAAACTTGGTCTTAAGGAAAGGTTTTCCTAGGTGATGGTATCACATGAGGCATCTTCTAATCTTTACTGAGTGAATAACATTTTAATTTCAAATGAAATTATATATAAATGATGTAAATATATAACAGGTGCAAAACTTGCAGCATAAATTGAAACATAAGTGCTGTTATTTTCTGCTTAGACTGTAAGGCCCAAAAAGATATAATGAGAACATGCAGAGGTAAGTTTAAAAGAAAAATATCTTGTGTTTTTTTAGTTGTTGTAGTAATCAACAACTGTGTTCTTTATACCAAACTGTAGATCTGACTGGAAAATGGTATATTAAAAAAGTAAATAAGAATTTAAAATAATAATAATAAAGAAAAATGTCAAATAGAATTATTTGAAATTATGTCAATTTTAAGCCTAATGTTACACACAAAGAAATATATAGACAATTCATTATGAAAAAAAAGAATAAATCAACACTATAGTAGGGCTTAGGGAAAACACAACACATGAATGATCTGTTTTTTCCTATGATGTTTATTTTCTTTTATTGTATGTTTAAAAAAAGGTTGTTGTACTCAATTTAAGAACTTCTATTAGGTCCTTAGGAAACTTATTCTTCCTATGAAAGAGGTTCAGTTTCCCCATTTGTATTAAATAGCTTATATCATTCATATCCTTTTGGCTATATATTGTTTTTTTAAGGACTGGATGCCTAACACTTCTTAGAAAATAACATTAGATCTTACCCACATAACAAGCTTGGTTTTTACCTTGTTTTTTTATCTCAATATAGCACCAAAGTATATGTCTCAATTTTTTTCTTTGTACCAATCCCCAAAATTATGACCTAGTTATTTCCAATATATTTTTTATACTCTTAAAATTCTGCAAAGTACTTATCCTCATGGTTATACAGTTTTATGTTAAACAGACATAATATTCTAGGACAGTGTTTCTCAAACTTGGCTGCACATTGTCAACATCTGGAAAGCTTTAAAAATTCAGGTGCCTCATCCACACTCTCAGAGTTTTGTATAATCTATGTAGTGTGTGGTTTGGCATCCATATCTTTCATAGCACCTCAGGGAATTCTAATGTACAACCAAGGCTCAAAACCACTGCTCTAAGAATTTACATAAAACAGAGGCAATTATCTGCAGCAACTTTCATGACTAACAAGATATAAGATATGATATAACGATATTGTCCTACTAGCTCTTATATTTGGGGTATCAACTGAAAACAGGAATTATAGTTGGGAGGGTGAATTTTATCCACATGGAATCAGTTGCTTTGCTAGAATACCCAGAATTTCATCAAATAATACAGTAGAAGTGAAGGTTTTTGTTGTTACTGTTGTTGTTGTTTAATTAGCTAAAGTTAAAATACTTCCTAAAAGTCAGAAAATTCTGCCTCATCATTCAGCAGTATGAAGCTTTTTATAAGCACTTTCTTGGTTTGGATTTATAGGGCAAAATTTTAGAGGCTTATTACTTCCTATGTGCCATCTGGAGATGTGCCACCAGATGGCATGTGGGTGGCAGTGATCATATGGCTTAAATAGAAAATTTCATATAAATTTTAGGAACTAAATCATAGATTATATCATGTTTTCCCAGAGACTCATATTTTCTCTATTGAACTAGAGCTATACTAAGTCAAGACTAAAAATAAATTAAACCCTAATAACTATATGTTAGAGAGTAGCATACAGTTTTAAGATTTACTTATTTATTTATTTTTTAAATGTTTTCTCGAAGTATTTAATATGTTTCCTCACATATAAAAGGCTTATAATAAAAAACAAGAAGTTCCTTACTCCCTAGAAGGATCCATTTTAATTGTTCTTCTGTTGGTTACTTATGTTTCTTAATTTGTCCAAACGATGAAGATTTAGAGTATTTTTTAAAGAAAGCAAACATATATGTCGAAGTTAGTAACTTTAATGGCTGGCAACTGCTGCTTAAATGTAACACTGGCTCTATTTATAAACAAGAGAAGAAATCACCCTGACTTTATATTGACTTTTCCAGGAATAACTCTATTCCTGGACAACTGATTGCACCTCACTGAGGTCTTGAAAGCATTACAACATTTCTTCTGTTATTGACACAAGTCTTTTGACTACCATAGGCTTTCTTTTTCTGCTAACTGGTGCTTGACTCTTACCTTATAAATTAGGTAACTATCTTCTGTTTATTTGGCTAATGTAGAAATTGACTTTTTGCTCCATATAACTTACCAAAATGCAGTGATGAGAGAGGTGTGGGCTCGCTGTGCATATGATGACCATTTTCTTCCCAATTAGGAAAAATTTTACCCACCAAAGGGATTGGTTTTATTCTTTTCTAACAAGATATTGCTACTAGATGTTTACTATTTAATTATTATTTAATCCACATAGAAAAAGCAGTTTATCCACCAACATATTTAGCAAGATTTAAATTTAAACTCATTTCCAAATTTCTCTTTAGCATATTTTCTAAAAAAGTTTTCAAATTATGACTCTTATGGCATTATTTTTTGTTGTATCATGGCCAGAGTAGAACCTCTCTCTCTCTCTCTCTCTCTCTCTCTCTCTCTCCCCCCCCCTCTCTCTCTATCTCTCTCCATATATATATATATATATATATATATATATATATACACACACACACACACATATACACACACATATATGTATATATACATATACACATGCATAATTCAGTAAAAATCAAAATATTTTGAAATTCATTATACTAAAACATAGAGTATTTAAAAACAGATTTAAACAAGGAATCATAGTTTTTCTATTGAATTATAAAATAGTTTTTTACAATAGTCAATCAAGGAAAAAAATCTGCATGAGAAGAAGAAAAAACATAATCTAGTACGGCAATTTCCCAAGCAGAGGTAGAAGCACTAAACTTTAGTCCCTGGTAAAGTATGGAAGATAGTGATGGTACCAGAGCAAATAGGATAGGAAAACTTTAACCCATGAATACCATCTACCCTAAAACTAGGTTTAAAACTATTCAACAAAAACCCAAAAATGAGTGGTTAAGGACAGTATACCTATAGATACAAGACCTACATAGTATCAATACAGTAAAAAAATGGAGATAAGCAATAGAGCATATGACACACACAAGAAGAGGAGAACTCCCAATCACTAACAGGTTCTCATCATCACTGGAAAGAGTGATGGGCAAATTTGTGAACAGGCATTGAAACTGGGAAGGATTTCTGTACACTGAAATTCCCATATAAAGCAAAGGGTCCTTGGTGAGATCTGAAGTTGCTGTAATAGTCTAGACCTTATGAACTCTAGAAAACAACCAGCTAAAGCTACCCTCAAGGGCAAAAGTTAACATTGAGAATAATTTGCTGAGCAAAGAATCCAAAGTGACAAGGAGAGAGACAATAAGGATAAGGAAAAAAAGCTTCAGAGAAAGTAAGTGGAGATGGCCTTTCCTCCTGAAATTATTCTATGATTTAAAAACTTTAAAAAAAGACCTAAAGATGATTATTGCTAGAAAACAAGGAAACTTAGCCAAGTGAAACAAAGACTTGAACTATTTGAAGGATTCTGAGCAGTCAACCCAAAACATTTGGGTTAGAGCATGGATTTATTTTTGGCTTGATCTCTCCTAGTCGATATCACTAGATAATTACTCCTCTGTATCATAGGATAATGGACTCATTGGATATAGAATAAAGGCTAAGATAATCCAGCATCTATATAACAGTTTTTCTTTATAAAAATAAACCTAAAATAATGGGACATCACAGATATTATAAATTATAATTCAACAAAACTTTCCTTTAAAAATAGACAGTTGGAACTATGTTTTGAGAGGGAGCACCATGAGGCAATTGGGACTCCACCTGGGGCTGAAGACACTGGCAGCAGCCATTTGAAGGAGCTCATTCTACCACGATGGCACCAGCACTTGCAAGTGCCATTTTGAAATCCTCCCTCTATCCTATTAGTTCTGAGAAACTGCCACACCCACCAATGGGCCAGCAGCAGCCCTGTGCCCAAAGCTGCACAGAAATCCAAGCAGGGACCCCGACTCACCCACCAGTGGGCCTGTAGCCACTGCACAAAGCAGGGCCTCACAGCCAACAGGGTCAAGGGACAGCCTTACCTACCAACATACCCAAAATAGTCAGCCCTGCCACAATAGGAAGCTGTATGCAGCCCATGTAGGGGGCATCCCTAGAGATATAGCTCTGGTGACCAGAGGGGAGTGTGCTGCTGGGCCCCAAAGAACATCTCCTACATAAGGTCACTTCTCCAAGATCAAGAAATGTAAAACATCTACATAATACATAGAAATAAAAACAAAGACTTAGGCAAAATGAGGTGGCAGAGGATTACAGTACGCCCCCTATATACAAATGAGTTCCATCCTGAGAGAGCGTGTTCATAAGTCCAATTTGTTCATAAGTCCAACAAAAGTTAGCCTAGGTATCCAACTAACACAATCGGCTATGTAGTACTGTACTGTAGTAGGTTTATAATACTTTTCACACAAATAATATATAAAAAGCAAACAAACACAAAAAATTTAAAAAAACATTTTTAATCTTACAGTACAGTATCTTGAAAAGTATAGTAGTACAGTACAACAGCTGGCATACAGGGGCTGGCATCAAGGGAATAGGCAAGAAGAGCTACTGACTGGAGGAGGGAGAGGATGTGGGAGACCGTAGAGCTGAAGGATCATCAGTAATGGGAGATGGAGTGCAAGCTGCAATTTCACTCATGCCTGACGTTGATGGAATGCACATTTGCATCTTTGAAAGTTTGCAACTTCAAGGTTCGTATGTAGGGGACTTACTGTATTTTCCAAATGAAGGAACAACATAAAAACACAGAAAAAATAGCTGAAGTAGAGATAAGCAATCTACTTGATAAGTGTTCAAGATAATGATCATAAAGATGCTCACCAAACTTAGAAGAAAAATGGATGAGCACAAGGAGAATTTCAACAAAGACAAAATATAAAGAACAAAACAGAACTGAAGAATACAATAACTGAAGCAGAAATAAACTAGAAGCAATCAATAGTAGATTAGATAATACAGAGAAACAGATCAGTGATCTGGAAGACAGAGAAATGGAAACCACTCAAGCTGAATAGAAAAAAGAACTTTTAAAAAATGAGGATAGTTTAAGAAAATTCTGGGACAACATGGAGTGTACCACCATTTGCATCATAGGGGGCCCAGAAAGAGAAGGGGGCAGAGAATTTATCTGAAGAAATAATAGCTGAAAGCTTTCCTAACCTGGAAAAAGAAACAGACAACCAGGTTGAGGAAGCACAGAGAGTCCCAAACAAGATGAACCCAAAGAGGTCCACATCAAGAGACATTATAATTAAAATGGCAAAAACTAAAGATAAAGAGAGAATCTTAAAAACAGTAAGAGAAAAGCAACTAGTTACATGCAAAAAAACTCCCATGACATTATAAGCTGACTTTTCAGCAGACACTTTGCAGGCCAGAAGGGAGTGGCATAACATATTCAAAGTCAGGAAAGGAAAAAACCTACAACAAAGAGTATGCTACCTGGCAAGGTTATTGCTCAGATTTGAAGGAGAAATAAATAATTTTACAGACAAGCAATAGCTAAATGAGCTCCTCACCACTAAACTGGCTTTACAAGAACTGTTAAAGAGACTTCTCTAAGTAGAAAAGAACATGACTAGGAATATGAATATTACAAAAGAAAAAATCACATTGGTAAAGGAAAACATTCAGTAAACGTAGTAGATTGACCACTTATGAAGCTAGTAGAAAGGTAAAAGGTAAAAGTAGTAAAGTTTATATATATACACACACACACACACACACACATAGAGAGAGAGAGAGAGAGAGAGAGAGAGAGAGAAATCCACAATAAGTAGTTATGGGATACACAAAGAGATGTAAACTATGAGGTCAAAAATATTAAACATGAGGAGGGTAGTAAACATGCAAGCCTGTTAGAATGTGTTTGAAATAAGAGATCATCAATTTAAAATAATCATATATATGTTTATATATACAGTTATATAGTTATAGTCATAGATACAGTTTTATATACATACACCAAAAACCTAAAACCAAAATCCAAAAACCTATAACAGATACACAAATAAGAAAAAGGAATCCAAATATAACACTAAAGATAGCCATCAGATCACAAGAAAGAAAGTAAAGGCAGAGGATCAAAAAAGAACTATAAAACCAAACAGAAAACAATTAACAAAATTGCAATAAGTACATACCAATCAATAATTACTTTAGAAGTAAATAGACTAAATACCCCCAATCAAATGCCAAAGTGGCTGAATGGATACAAAAACAAGACCCATCTATATGCTGCCTACAAGAGAATTACTTCAAATCTAAAGATACACACAGACTGAAAGTGAGGGGATGGAAAAAGGTATTCCATGAAAATGGAAAACAAAAGAAAGCTGGGGTAGCCATACTTAGAGAAAATATACTTTAAAACAAAGTCTGTAACAAAAGACAAAGAAGGACATTACACAGTGATAAAGGGGTCAATCCAACAAAATATATAACAGTTGTAAATATATATACAACCAATGTAGGAGCACCTAAACACATAAATCATATATTAAAAGAAATAAAGGGATAAATTGACAGTAACAAATTAATAGCAGGGGGCTTTAACACCCCTCATACATCAATGGACAGATTATCAAGACAGAAAATCAATAAAAAATATACTGGCCATAAGTGACACATTAAACCATATGAATTAAAGAGCTATACAGAGAACATTCCATTCAAAAGCAGCATAATACACATTCTTTGCAAGTGCACATGGAACATTCTCTGGGACAGATCACATGCTAGGCCACAAAACAAGCCTCAGTAAATTTAAGAAGACTGAAATCATATTAAGCATCTTTTCCAACCACAATTTTACAAGACTAGAAATCAACTACAAGAAAAGAAAACTGCAAAAAACACAAACATGTGGAGCTTAAACAGTATGCTACAAAACAACCAATGTATCATCGAGGAAATCAAAGGATAAATCAAAAAATAGAAGTAGACAAATGAAAATGAAACACAATAATCCAAAGTCTATGGGGACACAGCAAAAACAGTTTGAAGAGTGAAACTGATAGCAATACAAGCTTATGTCAGGAAACAAGGAAACAAACAAACAACCTAAAAGAACTAGAAAAAGAATAAACAAAACCCAAAGTTAGAAGAAGGAAGGAAATAATAAAGATCAGCACAGAAATAAATGAAGTGGAGACAAACAATAGAAAAGATCAATGAGGGGACATTCAAGATGGCACAGGAGTAAGACGTGGAGATCACCTTCCTCCCCACAAATACATCAAAAATACAGTTACATGTGGAACAACTACTACAGAACACCTACTGAACACTGGCAGAAGACATCAGACTTCCCAAAAGGGAAGAAAATCCCCATGTACCTGGGTAGGGCAAAAGAAAAAAGAAAAAACAGAGACAAAAGAATACGGATGGGAAGTGCACCTCGGGGAGGGAGCTGTGAAGGAGGAAAGGTTTCCACACACTAGGAAGCCCCTTGGCGGGTGGAGACAGGGGGTGGGTGGGTGGGGGGAAGCTGCGGAGCCATGGAGGAGAATGCAGCAGCAGGGGGTCAGGGGGCAAAGCGGAGAGATTCCCACAAAGAGGATTGGTGCCAACCAGCACTCACCAGCCTGAGACGCTTGTCTGCTCACCTGCCAGGGTGGGTGGGGACTGGGAGCTGAGGCTCGGGCTTCGAGGAGCCCAGGGAGAAGACAGGTGTTGGCTACGTGTACACAGCCTGAGGGGGATAGTGCATCACAGCTAGCTGGGAAAGAATCTGGGGAAAAGTCTGGAACTTCCAGGAGGCAAGAGATCATTGTTCTGTGGTGTGCGAGGAGAGGGGATTCAGAGCACCGCCTAAACGAGCTCAAGACACGGGCACGAGCTGCAGCTTTCAGAGCAAACTCCAGAGATGGGCATGAAATGCTAAGGCCACTGCTGCAGCCACCAAGAAGCCTGTGTGCAAGCACAGGTCACTATCCACAATTCCCCTCCCGGGAGCCTGTGCAGCCCACCACTGCCAGGGTCCGGTGATCCAGGGACAACTTCCCCGGAAGAACACACGATGCACCTCAGGCTGTTGCAATGTCATGCTGGCCTCTGCCACCGCAGGGTCACCCTGCATTCTATATCCTGCCCTCCCCCTGGCCTGAGAGACAGAGCTGCCTAATCAGCTGCTACTTTAACCCCGTCCTGTCTGGGCAGGGAACACATGCCCTCAGGCAACCTACACGCAGAGGTGAGGCCAAAACAAAAGCTGAACCTCAGGAGCTGTTCGAACAAAGAAGAAAAAGGGAAATCTCTCCCATCAGCCTCAGGAGCACTGGATTAAATCGCCACAATCAACTTGATATACCCTGAATCCGTGGACTAGCTGAATAGACAAGGAATGATCCCAAAATTGAGGTGGTGGACTTTGGAAGCAACTGTAAACTTCGGGTTGGCTTTCTGCATCTAATTTGTTTCTGGTTTTAGGTTTATCTTAGTTTAGTATTTAGAGTTTATTGTCATTGGTAAATTTGTTTATTAATTTGGCTGCTCTCTTCATTTATATATATATATATATACAAATATAAATATATAAAGGTATATATATATATATATATATCTTTTTTTTTCTTTTTCTCTTTTTGTGAGTGTCTATGGGTATTCTTTGTGTGATTTTGTCTGTATAACTTTGCTTTTACCATTTTTCCTAGGGTTCTGTCAGTCCATTTTTTCTTTTGTTTTTTGTATAGTTTTTAGTGCTTGTTACCATTGTTGGATTGCTCTTTTGGCTTGCTTACTCTCTCCTTTTCTCTTTCTTCTTTTCTATTACTTTTTAACTTTTTTATTTTTAATAATATTTTTATTTTTTATTTTAATAACTTTCTCTTTCTTTCTTTCTTTCTTTCTTTCCTTCCTTCCTTCTTTCTTTTTCTCCATTTTCTTCTGAGCCATGTGGCCGACAGGGTCTTGGTTCTCCTGCTGGGTGCCAGGCCTGAGCCTCTGAAGTGGGAGAGCCAAGTTCAGGATATTGGTCCACCAGAGACCTCCCAGTCCCACATAATATCAAAGGGCGAAAGCTCTCCAAGAGATCTCCATCTCAGTGCTAAGACCCAGCTCCACTCAACGACCACCAAACTAGAATGCTGGACACCCTATGGCAAACAAGTAGCAAGACAGGAACACAATCCCAAACCATGAGCAGACAGGCTGCTTAAAATCACACTAAGTTCACAAACACTCCAAAACACACCACCGGATGTGGTCCTACCAACCAGAAACACAAGATCCAGCCTCATCCACCAGAACACAGGCACCAGTGCCCTCCATCAGGAATACTACACAAGCCACTGTACCAACCTTACCCACTGGGGGCAGACACCAAATACAACAGGAACTACGAACCTGCAGCCTGTGAAAAGGAGACCCCAAACAGACTAAGTTAAGCAAAATGAGAAGGCAGAGAAATACACAGCAGATGAAGGAGCAAGGTAAAAAACCACCAGACCAAACAAATGAAGAGGAAATAGACAGTCTACCTGAAAAAGAATTCAGAGTAATGATAGGAAAGATGATCCAATATTTGGAAATAGAATGGAGAAAATACAAAAAATGTTTTACAAGGATGTAGAAGAACTAAAGAGCAAACAAACAATGATGAACAGCACAATAAATGAAATTTAAAATTCTCTAGAAGGACTCCATAGCAGAATAACTGAGGCAAAACAACGGATAAGTGACCTGGATGATAAAATAGTGGAAATACCTATCACAGAGCAGCATAAAGAAAAAAGAATGAAAAGAATTGAGGACAGTCTCAGAGACGTCAGGGACAACAATAAACACACCAACTGTCGAATTATAGGGGTCCCAGAAGAAGAAGAGGAAAAAAAAAAGGGACTGAGAAAATATGTGAAGAGATTATAGGAGAAATCAAAAGCTTTACAGACAAGGAAAAGCTGAGAGAGTTCAGCACCACCGAACCAGCTTTACAACAAATGCTAAAGGAACTTCTCTAGGCAAGAAACACAACAGAAGGAAAAGACCTACAATAACGAACCCAAAACAATTAAGAAAATGGGAATAGGAACATACGTATCAATAATTACCTTAAACGTGAATGGACTAAATGCTCCAACTAAAAGACACAGGCTCGCTGAATGGACACAAAAATAAGACCCATATATATGCTGTCTAAAAGAGACCCACTTCAGACCTAGGGACACATACAGACTGAAAGTGAGGGGATGGAAAAGATATTCCATGCAACTGGAAATCAAAAGAAAGCTGGAGTAGCAATACTCATATCAGATAAAATAGTCTTTAAAATAAAGAATGTTACAAGAGACAAGGAAGGACACTACATAATGATCAATCCAGGAAGAAGATATAAGAATTATAAATATATATGCACCCAACATAGGAGCACCTCAATACATAAGGCAACTGCTGACAGCTATAAAAGAGGAAATCGACAGCAACATAATAATAGTGGGGGACTTTAACACCTCACTTACACCAATGGACAGATCATCCAAACAGAAAATTAATAAGGAAACACAAGCTTTAAATGACACAATAGACCAGATAGATTTAATTGATATTTATAGGACATTTCATCCAAAACCAGCAGATTACACTTTCTTCTCAAGTGCGCATGGAACATTCTCCAGGATACATCACATCTTGGGTCACAAATCAAACCTCAGTAAATTTAAGAAAATTGAAATCATATCAAGCATCTTTTCTGACCACAACGCTATGAGATTAGAAAAGAATTACAGGTAAAAAAACGTAAAAAACACAAAAACATGGAGACTAAACAGTACGTTACTAAATAACCAAGAGATCCCTGAAGAAATCAAAGAGGAAATCAAAAAATACATAGAGACAAATGACAATGAAAACACAATTATCCAAAAGATATGGGATGCAGCAAAAGCAGTTCTAAGAGGGAAGTTTACAGCAATACAAACCTACCTCAAGAAACCAGAGAAATATCAAATAAACAATCTAAACATACACCTAAAGGAACTAGAGAAAGAAGAACATACAAAACCCAAAGTTAGCAGAAGGAAAGAAATCATAAAGATCAGAGCAGAAATAAATGAAATAGAAACAAAGAAAACGATAGCAAAGACAAATAAAACTAAAAGCTGGTTCTTTGAGAAGATAAACAAAATTGGTAAACCATTAGCCAGACTCACAAAGAAAAAGAGGGAGAGGACTCAAATCAATAAAATTAGAATTGAGGGGTTCCCTGGTGGCGCAGTGGTTGAGAGTCCACCTGCCGATGCAGGGGACATGGGTTCGTGCCCCGGTCCGGGAAGATCCCACATGCCACAGAGTGGCTAGGCCCGTGAGCCATGGCAGCTGAGCCTGCACGTCCGGAGCCTGTGCTCTGCAACGGGAGAGGCCACAACAGTGAGAGGCCCGCATACTGCAAATAATAATAATAATAAAATAAATAAAATAAAATTAGAATTGAAAAAGGAGAAGTTACAAAACACCACAGAAATACAAAGCAACCTAAGAGACTACTACAAGCAACTCTATGCCAATAAAATGGACAACCTGGAAGAAATGGACAAATTCTTAGAACGGTATAACCTTCTAAGACTGAACCAGGAAGAAATAGAAAATATGAACAGACCAATAAGAAGTAATGAAATTGAAACTGTGATTATAAATCTTCCAACAAACAAAAGTCCAGGACCAGATGGCTTCACAGGTGAATCCTATCAAACATTTAGAGAAGCACTAACACCCAGCCTTCTCAAACTCGTCCAAAAATTTGCGGAGGAAGGAACACTCCCAAACTCATTCTATGAGGCCACCATCACCCTGATAGCAAAACCAGAAAAAGATACTACAAAAAAAGAAAATTACAGACCAATATCACTGATGAATATAGATGCAAAAATCTTCAAGAAAATACTAGCAAACTAATCCAATAGCACATTAACAGGATCATACAACATAAACAAGTGGGATTTATCCCAGGGATGCAAGGATTCTTCAACATAAGCAAATCAATCAATGTGATACACGATGTTAACAAACTGAAGAATAAAAACCATAAGACCATCTCAAGAGATGCAGAAAAAGCTTTTGACAAAACTCAACACCCATTTATGATAAAAACTCTACAGAAAGTGGGCATAGTGGGAACCTACCTCAAGATAATAAAGCCCATATATGACAAACCAACAGGAAATATCATGCTCAATGGTGAGAAACTGAAAGCATTTCCTCTAAAATCAGAAACAAAACAAGGATGTCCACTCTCACCACTAGTATTCAACATAGTTTTGGAAGTCCTAGCCATGGCAATCAGAGAAGAAAAAGAAGTAAAAAGAATACAAATTGGAAAAGAAGAGTTAAAACAGTCAGTGTTTGCAGATGACATGATACTATACATAGAGAAACCTAAAGATGCCACCAGAAAACTAATAGAGCTAATCAATGAACTTGGTAAAATTGCAGGATACAAAATTAATACACAGAAATCTCTTGCATTCCTATAACACTAATGATGAAAAATCTGGACGAGAAATTAAGGAACCACTTACATTTACCATTGCAACAAAAAGAATAAAATACCAAGGAATAAGCCTACCCAAGGAGACAAAAGACCTATATGCAGAAAGCTATAAGATACTGATGAAAGAAATTAAACATGATACAAACAGATGGAGAGATATATCATGTTCTTGGATTGGAAGAATCAACATTGTGAAAATGACTATACTACCCAAAGGATTCTACAGATACAATGCAATCCCTATCAAACTCTCAATGGCATTTTCCACAGAACTAGAACAATAAATTCTACAACATTGGGCTTCCCTGGTGGCGCAGTGGTTGAGAGTCCGCCTGCCGATGCAGGGGACACGGGTTCATGTCCCGGTCTGGGAAGATCCCACATGCTGCGGAGCGGCTGGGCCCGTGAGCCATGGCCGCTGAGCCTGCGCGTTTGGAGCCTGTGCTCCGCAATGGGAGAGGCCACAGCAGTGAGAGGCCCGCGTACCGCAAAAAAAGAAAAAAAAAAAAAAAAAAAAAAAAAAAAAATTCTACAACATGTATGGAAACACAAAAGACCCAGAATAGCCAAAGCAATCTTGAGATAGAAAAATGGAGCTGGAGGAATCAGGCTCCCTGACTTCAGACTATACTACAAAGTTACAGTCATCAAGACAATATGGTACTGGCACAAAAACAGAAACATAGATCAATGGAACAAGATAGAAAACCCAGAGATAAACCCACGCACCTCTGGTCAACTAATCTATGCCAAATGAGGCAAGGATATACAATGGAGAAAAGACAGCTCCTTCAATAAGTGGTGTTGGGAAAACTAGACAGCTACATGTAAAAGAATGAAATTAGAACATTCCCTAACCCCATACACCAAAATAAATTCAAAATGAATTAGAGACCTAAATGTAAGACTGGACACTATAAAACTCTTAAAGGAAAACATAGGCAGAACACTCTTTGATATAAATCACAGCAAGATCTTTTTTGATCCACCTCCTAGAGTAATGGAAACAAAAACAAAAATAAAGAAGTGCGACCTAATGAAACTTCAAACCTTTTGCACAGCAAAGCAAACCATAAACAAGACGAAAAGACAACCCTCAAAATGGGAGAAAATATTTGCAAATGAATCAAGGGACAAAAGATTAATCTCCAAAATATATAAACAGCTCATGCAGCTCAATATTGAAAAAACAAACAGCCCAATCCGGAAATGGGCAGAAGACCTAAGCAGACATTTCTCCAAAGAAGAAATACAGATGGCCAAGAAGCACATGAAAAGCTGGTCAACATCACTAATTATTAGAGAAATGCAAATCAAAACTACAATGAGGTATCACCGCACAGCAGTTAGAATGGGTATCATCAGAAAATCTACAAACAACAAATGCTGGAGAGAGTGTGGAGGAAAGGGAACCCTCTTGCACTGTTGGTGGGAATGCAAGTTGATACAGCCACTATGGAGAACAGTATGGAGGCTCCCTAAAAAACTAAACATAGAATTACCATACGACCCAGCAATCACACTACTGGGCATATACCCAGGGAAAACCATAATTCAAAAAGGCACATGCACCCAATGTTCACTGCAGCACTATTTACAATAGCCAGGTCATGGAAGCAACCTAAATGCCCATCAACAGACAAATGGATAAAGAAGATATGGTACATATATACAATGGAATATCACTCAGCCATAAAAAGGAACAAAATTGGGTCTTTTTTTGAGACGTGGATGGATCTAGAGACTGTCATACAGAGTGAAGTAAGTCAGAAACAGAAAAACAAATATCGTATACTAATGCATATACGTGGAACCTAGAAAAATAGTACAGATGAACCGGTTTACAGGGCAGGAATTGAGACACAGATGCAGAGAACAAACGTATGGACACAAAGGGGGGAAAGCGGAAGGGGGTGGGGGTGTGTGTGATGAATTCGGTGATTGGGAATGACATGTATACACTGATGTGTATAAAACTGATGACTAATAAGAACATGCTGTATAATAAAATAAATAAAATATAATTCAAAATAAAAAACAAAGACAAACAAACAAACAAAAGTGATGAAAGGGAAACACCTACAACCAAGATTATTCTACCCTGCAAGGATTTCATTCAGATTCGACAGAGAAATTAAAAACTTTACAGACAAGCAAAAGGTAAGAGAATTCAGCACCACCAAACCAGCTTTACAACAAATGCTAAAGGAACTTCTCTAGGCAGGAAACACAAGAGAAGGAAAAGACCTACAATAACAAACCCAAAACAATTAAGAAAATGGGAATAGGAACATACGTATCAGTAATTACCTTAAACGTGAATGGACTAAATGCTCCAACTAAAAGAAATAGACTGGCTGAATGAATACAAAAACAAGACCTACATATATGCTCTTTACAAAAGACCCACTTCAGACCTAGGAACACACACAGACTGAAAGTGAGGGGATGGAAAAAGATATTCCATGCAAATGGAAATCAAAAGAAAGCTAGAGTAGCAATTCTCATATGAGACAAAATAGACTTTAAAATAATGACTATTACAAGAGACAAAGAAGTACACCACAGAATCATCAAGGGAACAATCCAAGAAGAAGATATAACAATTGTAAATATCCATGCACCCAACATAGGAGCACCTCAATATATAAGGCAAATGCTAACAGCTATAAAAGGGGAAATCAACAGTAACACAATAATAGCAGGGGACTTTAACACACCACTTTCACCAATGGACATATCATCTAAAATGAAAATAAATAAGGAAACACAAGCTTTAATGACACATTAGACAAGATGAACTTGATTGATATTTACAGGTCATTCCATCCAGAAACACCAGAATACACATTTTTCTGAAGTGCTCATGGAATATTTGCCAGGATAGATCATATCTTGGGTCACAAGTAAAGAATTGGTAAATTTAAGAAAACTGAAATCATATCAAGCTTATTTTCTGACCACAACACTATGAAACTAGATATCAATAACAGGAAAAAAATCTGTAAAAAAATACAAACACATGGAGGCTAAACAATGCACTACTAAATAACCAGGAGATCACTGAAGAAATGAAAGAGGAAATCAAAAAATACCTAGAAACAAGTGACAATGAAAACATGACAACCCGAAGCCTATGGGATGCAGCAAAAGCAGTTCTAAGAGGGAAGTTGATAGCAATACAATCCTACCTCAAGAAACAAGAAGCATCTCAAATAAACAACCTAACCTTCTACCCAATGCAATTAGAGAAAGAAGAACAAAAAACCCAAAGTTAGCAGAAGGAAAGAAATCATAAAGATTAGATCAGAAATAAACAAAAAGGAAATGAAGGAAACAATAACAAAGAGCAATAAAACTAAAAGCTGGTACTTTGAGAAGATAAACAAAATTGATAAACCATTAGCCACACTCACCAAGAAAAAAGGGAGAAGGCTCACGTCAACAGAATTAGAAATGAAAAAAGAGAAGTTACAACTGACACTGCAGAAACACAAAGGATCATGAGAGATTACTACAAGCAACTCTATGCCAATAAAATGGACAACCTGGAAGAAATGGACAAATTCTTAGAAAAGCACAACCTTCAGAGACTGAACCAGGAAGAAACAGAAAATATGAACAGACTAATCACAAGCACTGAAATTGAAACTGTGATTTAAAATCTTCCAACAAACAAAAGCCCAGGACGAGATGGCTCCACAGGCAAATTCTGTCAAACACTGAGAGAAGAGCTAACACGTATCCTTCTCAAACTCTTCCAAAATATAGCAGAGGGAAGAACACTCCCAAACTCATTCTATGAGGCCACCATCACCCTGATATCAAAACCAGAAAAAGATGTCACTAAAAAAGAAAATTGCAGGGCTATATCACTGATGACCATAGATGCAAAAATACTCAACAAAATACTAGCAAACAGAATCCAACAGCACATTAAAAGGATCATTCACCATGATCAAATGGGGTTTACCCCAGCTGAGGAATGTAAGAATTCTTAAATATATGCAAATCAAACAATGTGATAAACCATATAAACAAATTGAAGGAGAAAAACCATGTGACCATCTCAATAGATGCAGAAAAAGCTATCAACAAATTTCAACACCCATTAATAATAAAAACTCTCCAGAAAGTGGGCATAGAGGGAACCTATCTCAACATAATAAAGGCCATATATGCCAACCCCACAGCCAACATTGTTCTCAATGGTGAAAAACTGAAACAATTGCCTCTAAGATCAGGAACAAAACAAGGTTGCCCACTCTAACCAATATTATTCAACATAGTTTTGGAGGTTTTAGTCACGGCACTCAGAGAAGAAAAAGAAATAAAAGGAATCTAAATCAGAAAAGAGGAAGTAAAAACTTTCACTGTTTGCAGATGACATGATATTATACATAGAGAATCGTAAAGACACTACCAGAAAACTACTACAGCTAATCAGTGAATTTGGTAAAGTAGCAGGATACAAAATTAATGTGCAGGAATCTCTTGCATTCCTAAACACTAATGATGAAAAATCTGAAAGAGAAATTAAGGAAACACTCCCATTTACCACTGCAACAAAAAGAATAAAATACCTGGGAATAAACCTACCCAAGGAGACAAAAGACCTGTAGGCAGAAAGCTATAAGACACTGATGAAAGAAATTAAAGATGATACAAACAGGGATTCCCTGGTGGTGCAGTGGTTGAGAGTCCGCATGTTGATGCAGGGGACATGGGTTCATGCTCTGGTCTGGGAGGATCCCACATGCCACAGAGTGGCTAGGCCTGTGAGCCATGGCCGCTGAGCCTGCACGTCCGGAGCCAGTGCTCTGCAATGGGAGAAGCCACAACAGTGAGAGGCCTGCGTACCACAAAAAAGAAAAAGAAAAAAAGATGATACAAACAGATGGAGAGATAAACCATGTTCTTAGACTGGAAGAATCAATATTGTGAAAATGACTATACTACACAAAGGATTCTACAGATTCAATGCAATCCCTATCAAACTACTAATGGCATTTTTCACAGAACTAGGACAATATATTCTACAATTTGTATGGAAACACAAAAGACCCTGAATATCCAAAGCAATCCTGAGATAGAAAAATGGAGCTGGAGGAATCAGGCTCCCTGACTTCAGACTATACTATGAAGCTACAGTCATCAAGACAGTATGGTACTGGCACAAAAAAAGATCAGTGGAACAGGAGAGAAAGACCAGAGATGAACCCAAACACGTGTGGTCACCTTATCTTTGACAAAGGAGGCAAGAATATACAATGGAGAAAAGACAGCCTCTTCAGTTAGTGGTGCTGGGAAAACTGGACAGCTACAAGTACAGGAATGAAATTAGAACACTCCCTAACACCATACACAAAAATAATCTCAAAATGGATTAAAGACCTAAATGTAAGGCCAGACACTGTAAAACTCTCAGAGGAAAACATAGGCACAACACTCTTTGACATAAATCACAGCAAGATCCTTTTTGACCCACCGCCTAGAGAAATGGAAATAAAAACAAAAATAAACAAATGGGACTTAATTAAACTTAAAAGCTTTTGCACAGCAAAGGAAACCATAAACAAGATGAAAAGACAACCCTCAGAATGGGAGAAAATATTTTCAAGTGAAGCAACTGACAAAGAATTAATCTCCAAAATATACAAGCAGCTCAATATCAAAAAAACAAACCACCCAATCCAAAAATGGGCAGAAGACCTAAATAGACATTTCTCCAAAGAGATATACAGACTGCCAACAAACACATGAAAGGATGCTCATCCTTACTAATCATTAGAGAAATGCAAATCAAATCTACAGTGAGGTATCACCTCACACCGGTCAAAATGGCCATCATCAAATCTCTACAATCAATGCTGGAGGTTGTGTGGAGAAAAGCGAACCCTCTTGCACTGTTGGTGGGAATGTAAATTGATACAGCCATTATGGAGAACATTACAGAGGTTCCTTAAAAATCTAAAAAAGGAACTACCTTATGACCCAGCAATCCCACTACTGGGCATATACCCTGAAAATCCACAATTCAAAAAGAGCCATGTACCACAATGTTCATTGCAGCACTATTTACAATAGCCAGGACATGGAAGCAACCTAAGTGTCCATCAACAGATGAATGGATAAAGAAGATGTGGCACATATATATGATGGAATATTACTCAGTCATAAAAAGAAACAAAATTGAGTTATTTGTAGTGAGGTGGATGGACCTAGAGTCTGTCATATAGAGTGAAGTAAGTCAGAAAGAGAAAAACAAATACTGTATGCTAACACATATATATAGAATCTACAAAAAAAAAAAGGTTCTGATGAACCTAGGGGCAGGACAGGAATAAAGACGCAGATGTAGAGAATGGACTTGAGGACACGGGAGGGGGAAGGGTAAGCTGGGAAGCAGTGAAAGAGTGGCATGGACATATATACACTACCAAATGTAAATTAAATAGCTAGGGGGAAGCAGCTGCATAGCACAGGGTGATCAGCTCCATGTTTTGTGACCACCTAGAAGGTGGGATAGGGAGGGTGGCAGGAAGGTGCAAGAGGGAGGGGATATAGGGATATATGCTTACATATAGCTGATTCACTTTGTTATACAACAGAAACTAACACCAAATTGTAAAGCAATTATACTCCAATAAAATGTTGAAAAAATAATAATAATGAGAAATAAACAGAAAGAACACAACAGCTTGAAAACACAGTCTCCATGTTGCTAGGGCTATGGAAGGACTTAGACCCAAGACATTCTAAATCTCCCAGATCATATTCTTTTCAGACTCTGAAAAAATATGCTGCCTATCACACTGAGAGCCAAATTCACCTGAATCATATTTCAAATCCTATAGAGAGAAATGCAGAATTTTATTTTAATCAAATGCGTTTATTTGGATAGGAACATTTATCAATATTTGATCCATTCTTTATTGTCTTCTTTGCGATAATAAGAATTTTAATATGGATATTAAAGAATAAGACAGCATGGTCTCTGCATTCAGGGTCAGTGATTCCTCCAAAATGATTGGAGATTTTGAAGATGTTGAGTCACTCTAGTCATATTTCCATTGAGAATTTAATTTCTAGCAATTCTCTTCATTGTGCAACAATGATTAATGAAGTTCTCCAAATATTTTACATTCTGAAAAACACTAACCTAGCCAGAGTTTTAGGAAGGGGTGCCAAGGGAAGTAAAAATCTTGGAAACAGATTCTATTACATAAGAAAATCCCAAAAAAGGGTCAGCAAAGAATATAAGGGGTAAAAGCCCTCAATATTTCCCCCCAAAATGGACCTAGCAATAGTCAGTCATCTCTACTATGGTAAAGAAATCCATGTTATTGATGAAACCTGGAGAGTGCTAGCTAAAACAGACACTGCTGATTACAAAAAAGCTGATTCCTTATAGGAAAGACAAAGAAGAGACACTGAGTTTGTGAAAAGTAATCACAAAAGATCAGCAAAGATGATAAGGAGTAAAGTACATGTACCTCTTTCTCCCAAGGGATTATGTAGAGTTATGCACATGTCACACTGTGAGGGCTCTCAAGAAGTGAGTTTTGATAGCTCAGTTAATTAACCATGTCTCTAATTATTTATATTCTTTCAATGCACCTTGCCATCTCTATTTGATGCACTCCTACCATCCCCCAACTGTGTAATGTGGTATAAAAGATTTATCAAATTTTAAAAGTAAATGTTTGAAAAAATATTTAGCAACAATTTATATTGGTTCCAGTCTGAGTAGATACATATTCATTCAATGGGTTCTTGGCGCCTGAGCACATTAGGCTATTCTGCAGTGAATTTATATATCTTTGGGCCCTTGTATCCCATACCAACCCACTTCCTACAGTCAAAATCACATAATTAGATTAAAACTCCTCCTCTATATGGGGCAACAAATTTTGTGACGTTCAATTCATTCCATGCAACATTATCAAAGCAGAAAAATTTCCAATCTGTATATCTGTTCATTGTACTAAGAGCCTAAGTCATCCCTTCTTACCTCCAGTGTGAAATAGTTAAAAAAAAATAATAGCTCTTGTGGCTTTTAGACTTCTTTCAAATCACCTACATAAACATGACAAATGTTAATCCATGGATTAAGGTGCAAATCTCTTTTCAGCACATTATCCATTTGTTTTTGATTAATTTCTCCAGTAATAGACATTCCAGTGTGCAACTTTTAGTAACAGCGAATGTTAATAATATAAATTTTTCTGAGTTTTTTCTTGTATCAACTGTGACTTTGTCAAAAAACTGAATAAAAAGGAATAATATAAACAAAATGTGAATTAATCAAAGGATAGTTTTGTGTGGAAGAAAAGGAACAAATCCTGAGAGGGGCAGTGCAGGCTGACGTTAGGGCACCCAGCATCAGTGTCAGCATCTCAGCATTCTATGCGTGGATATTTACTAACTAGTTTTTTGTTTTTTGTTTGTTTTTTTTTTTGTGGTACGCGGGCCTCTCACTGTTGTGGCCTCTCCCATTGCGGAGCACAGGTTCCGGACGTGCAGGCTCAGCGGCCATGGCTCACGGGCCCAGCCGCTCTGCGGCATGTGGGATCTTCCTAGACCGGGGCACGAACCTGCGTCCCCTGCATCGGCAGGCGGACTCTCAACCACTGCGTCACCAGGGAAGCCCTACTAACTAGTTTTTTGAACCCAAGCCAGTGACATTCCCTTTCAGGATCTGAGGTTCTGCATTTGGAAAATAACAAAGATGAATCTCCAAACTCTAAAATTCTCTAAGTTTGGAAATATTATATGTTCACAGTATCTGATCTGGTAATTCTAAGATAGAAAATATGCCGCTTTTTTAAAGCCACAAGGCACTATCACTTGTTGTATCATCCATGTGCTTGAATACTTTCACCTGAAAATAGTTATTAAAAATCTGCTTGCTTTCCTATGTGATAGATATTATAGAGAAAATAAAAAGATGCATGATACAGAGGGCCTTCCTTTATGGAAGCTTACTTGGTAGAATATAGTAGAGGAATATATTTATATTTATAATATATTTATATTATATATTTATAATACATTTCTAATAACAGAATAAAAGAGGATAAGCATCATGAGAAAATTAGAAATAAAATGCTATGGAAATAGATAAAATGAAGCAGTTCCTTTCACCTAATAAGGTAATTAAGGGCTTTATGAAAAGGGTGGTATTTGAGCTGGGTCCTGAAAGATTGTATATATGGAAAAAATGGAGAAGAAAGAGGGAACTGGCTAAACAGTTAAGAGGGTTAAAAAAAACTGAGGATTTCATGGGATGCTATGAAGATTTTAGTTTAGTGTATTGAAATTGTTATAACAGTGAGAAATTGGAGGCAGGGAGAGTAGTTATTTTTTTATTGGAAGCCACAGTTTTTCCTTTGTGGATTCTGACTCAGAGATTCCCTACAGAGCATACTCAATTATTCTGAGCACTCTTATGTTAGTCTTTTCTTTATTTGTATATATTTCACTATGCTGTTTAAAACAAACTCTACTTGACATTCATACATCCATTACTATAAAAATAAATATGAATTTTTGAATAGACAAACATTTTTTCATTTAGTCCCTCAACAACAGTTTATGGATAAAATAAGTATGTGAAGGTAATTTGAATACCAGAAATGCTTTATATAAAAAAAGTATAATGATCTATTTTCCATGACAAAAGTTGTCTCTCTATGTTGTCATGTGGAGTGTTATTTAGTGAAGTATATGGTTAAAAATATAATTTGCTGTTTTTTCTATTTTAAAATGTGTTAGCCCTCTTAGGTTAATCGGTATATAGTGACATAGATTTTCTGAAGCAGTTTGCAACCTAGGAGACCTAGTTATTCTGTCCCCTAGTACACAAAAATGTTTTATTCACTTAAGTGAAGGAGGCCACCCCAAATATTAGAGAAAAGCAGTCATCTAACTGAAGTTTAAACAACATCCTACACATGATTAATTATGTTTTGTCTTGGCTTCCGTTGGGCCTAGAATCCAGGAAGATGTCACTTCCCATTATCCCTATTCTCCAGAGTCCTTTTGGAGAACTGTCATTCTACAAATATATTAACTAGGAATGAGCCTATTCTAAAGCACATACACTTTTGTCCCACTCCCTTTAAAAGTGAATTAATATCGCTTACTTTATTCTGGTTGCTAGGTCAAAGAATTTTGTGGAAGAATATGATAAATGCCATTTTCTCTCTCTGTGTGTGTGTGTGTGTGTGTGTGTGTGTAAGGTACATAGCCCTCTTTGATCACCTCCTTCCTTTCATTTAACTCCAGAACCTTAAGTCTGGTTTTCAAACAGTACAACTTCAAAATTCTGAACAGGTATATTTGGATGAAACCGTGGAACATTCAGCACAAAAAGGAACAAGAGGGGCTAAAGGGCACTGGTATCTATACAGAACGGATATTACTTTTGTGGCCCAAACATGAGCTCTAAATCATTTGATGCTATAAACAACAGAGATTTGGAGAGCAGTGTCGTTCAGAAGAAACTGCCTTATAGTGGCTTTCATTTTTGACTTGTATGAAAAGCCAGGCTTTCAAGAATGAGTGATCTAAACTTAAATGTCTCTAAGCATTTGATAGCCCACATGCTGTAGTCAGAATGGTTTGAATTTAGGTCAGGGCCTCTTTTTGAGCAAGGATACATTTGGTGTGTCTCCTTCATACAGTTTTGCCAGAACTAAAAACTGTTAAAATACTTAGAATTTAATGTGGCAGATGTTACAGAAGCAGCTTCTGAAGAGCTCATGTATCTTCTTTAAAATCACTGTCTCTTCTAACTTAGATTGTATTCATTGTTGTATTGAGATGAATGCTTACTGCTGTACGGATTTATTGGAAGAGCTCAGCGTGCTACATTAGTGACAATTTAGAAATTATTGAATTCCAATTCAGTGTACTTCTCAGGTCCCTATGGCAGTTTTTAAAGGTTTAGCCACAGAAACAGGTACCTACTGAATGTCAGCTAAGTGAACAGCATTGATCTGAACACTGAGGTAGAGTGGTACAAGATGAACTTGAGATGTGCTATGCTCTTACATTCTGAGTAAGATAATAAGGCAAGCATATCTGAAAGGATATCTATAATTTTGGGTAATACATGCTAAGTATCCAGATAAGTACTGACCATAAGTTCTGTTGGAGCTCTGAGGAGGCAAAAAATAATATTCGATAAAGCTGGGCAAGGCTTCAAAGAGAAAGAGAAGTCTAAGATGAGCCTTGAAGCATTTGTCAAGGCCACATAAAAGGATGAGTGATCTTTGGTGGTAGGGGAATTGTGATAGGCAGTCTCTACAGTGGCACCTAATGATCCTCATCTTCTGGTTTTCACACCGTTATATAATACTTTCCCCTTGAGTGTGTGCTGGACTTATTGACTCATTTATAATTAATATAATATGGCAGATGTGATGGCATGTCACTTCCAAGATTAGGTTACAATAAGACTATGTCTTTCATCTTTGACACCCACACTTGCTCTGTGGAAAGTTACCTTTCTTGTTGTGAGACGACCTGCATCTACAAGGCAAGAACAAATATCTCCAGTCAACAGTTAGTGAGTAACTAAGACCTGCCAACAGCCACATAAGTGAACTTGGGAGTATATCCTCCCTCAGTTGAGCCTTAAAATATTGCCTGGCCAACATCTTGACTACAGTTTCATGAGAGACCTTGAGCCAGAGGCACTCAGCTAAGCCAAACCCAGATTCTTGACACAAAGAAACTTAGATAATTAACTTTGTTGTTTTAAGCTCTAAATTTTGGAATAATTTGTTACACAGGAGTAGATAACTAATATAGGACTGGGTTTGCAATGGCTTAAACTAAGGTTCAGAGGTTTAAAAAAAAGAAAAAGAAAAGAAAAATAATTTCCATGACTAGGCTTGGCACTCTGAGTATACCAGTATTTTGTTTGTTTGTTTTTACTTGTTTGCTGTTTTGGCTGGGTCAGTCCAGGTAAGAGAAAAACATAAAAGAGAACTAAATCTCTTTGTCCTAAGGATGATTTAAGAAAATGGATTGGCAATTCAAGCCATTCGAAAGTAATAAACTTAAAAAGGTAGTTTCCAATCTTGTAAGCACTTAGATAAGTAAAAATATCAAGTTTGCAAATACTGAGGCCCAGAGTAAAGGATGATTACAAGGCATAGAAAAGCTTTACTATTTTTGAGCAGCTTGTTTTTGAGCAGTTTATTTCTGTTCATTAAGGAAAAACTGGATTTTCTTACCTTTATCTGAAAAAATATTGATAAACTACATTTTGTTTCATATTGATGATTATTTTTTGCTAGCACCCACAAATGAACAGGTAAATGAAATGTTTCACATTTTCTTCAGTGCTGTCTGTTAAAGGAATTAAACAACTAGCCCCAGGATAAGAGTAAAATTTTAAAGAAGGCTCTTTGACTAAGTTGAGTTAACTTTTTGAAGGAAATCTCTTAGGCAGTTAAGAATTCAATTCTTTCACCAGCTTGAGATAATCCTCTAGTGCATGGCCAGCACCATAGCCCAAGTTCAGATTCTATCTGCTTGGCAAAATGTGACTTCATCAAAGGTGATCCCATTAAAACTTCTAGGATACCTGGCAAAGTTTCAGCCCAGTCATTTTTGGGAGAAGTCTGGGATAGGCAGGTATTTACTGAATTCTATTTTTGTCTTACTACCTGTTGATGGTGTCACGTTTTCCTGACCCAAGTAAGGACATATTAATTTTTATGTTTTGAACTAGCTAATCCTTACAGACAGAACAGCATGACAAAAATTCAATTATGTTTCAAATTGATGACATACTTTTGGAGAAAGTCATGGAGATATGCCTTATTTGTCTCAGAAGCAACATGTTACTGGGAATGTAGAAGTGTTAAGAAAGGGCCCTCTTTGTTGAAAGAATGTGTCCCACTCAGTTTAAAGACACTTTTATTTATTTAAATTTCAGACTTGAACAAGATTTTTTTTAGTGTATCTAGTGCTGCTGTTGTAATTCTTTAAAAAAAAAAGAAAAAGTTTAGCTCAGTTATCTCCAAATACATGCTTCACTAAAAGGTCAGCTATTGCTAAAACTTAGAAAACATAACTTTAGCTCTTTCTTTCAGTCCCCAGGTACAGGAAAAAGCCCAAAGATAAAGGAAAGATTGGTAAAATACAATGTTCATTTTTGCTTCATATTTTTTCCTTTAGAACTAACTGATAAATCCTTAACTGCAGATACGGTGTCTTTTCTGAAAGCTAGAACACACTGTGGATATGAAGAGTGGTTATTGTGTTAAAACTGCATGTATACAATGTCTGATGTATATACATAGGTTTGCATTATATCACTACTCTTCTCATCCCTGAGAATGAACAAGAAGAGAGAAAAAGTCCTTATCCTTCTATTTATATACCTGCCATCACCATGGCATCTAACTCATGGTAACTTATGATGAAACATAATATCATAGAAAGTTAGTTTTGAAAGCTTGCTGTCAAATAATTTCCTTTTAAAAAGGCCAAGTGATCTTCCTAAGGGTTACAGAGAGAAAAACTGAGTTTTTTTGGCCCCCAGTCTACAACACATTTAATTACATTATTTTGCATTATGAAATATTTATCAGTTAACTAATTTAGAATTCATGATATTTTCAGGAAACATATTCCATTAACAACTTTCAACCTGACTTCCCTCAGGCTACTTATTAAATGGAAGTACTTCCCAGTTTTCTCATTTAAGCATGCATTATGCCACAAATATTTATTAAACTACAATCTATGAGATAGACAATACTTCTGATACAGGAATGAGCAAGGCATACTCCCCTATCCTACGTATCTTTGATAGTAAATGAAATGGTTGGTTCATTCAATATTCCTACCATATTTTAAAGTAGATCAAAAAAATTAACATTCTGGGAGCTTATAAAATCCTAGTTGATGTGCTTGCCTTTCTTCTATGTTAGAGTAGCTAGTATCTTTCTTGCCAAGAAACACTATGAAGGTAGAATAGAAATATAATTGGCTATTTGAAGGTGTCAGAGAAAATAAAACTAGAACTTGAGGGGTCACATCCCAGAGAGAAGTAAAACACATTAAGGTGATCCCTGAATGCTCAGTATATTTTTTCCTCAAATTATTTTCCACTTAAGTGTGTGGTAGGTAGAGGCCAAAGAAAAAGTCCTAGATTATATAGCAATCTTACTGATATTTGAGATTATGTCATCAGTGTCATATAAGATAACATAAAGGATAGAGACTCAGCAAATTGTCAAGAAATTATTATTGTCAAGAAATAATAACATAAAACTTCTCAAATTCAACAAAAGACATAAACCTACAGATTCCAGGTGCTGAGCAAATTTCAAACAGAAAAATCCAAAGAAAGACACACCAAAACACATCATAGTAAATTCACTGAAAACTAAAGACAAATAAACACTTTAAAAAGCAATAAGGGAGAGCTTCCCTGGTGGTGCAGTGGTTGAGAGTCCGCCTGCCGATGCAGGGGACACAGGTTCGTGCCCCGGTTCAGGAAGATCCCACCTGCCACGGAGCGGCTGGGCCCGTGAGCCGTGGCCGCTGAGCCTGCGCGTCCGGAGCCTGTGCTCCGCAACGGGAGAGGCCCACGTACCACAAAAAAAAAGCAATAAGGGAGAAACAACACCTTACAATAGGGGAAATAAAACAATCTTAGAGACAGTGGATTTCTCATTGAAAACAATGGAGACCAGAGGAAATGGCACAACAGCTTTTAAATGCTGAAAGAAAGGAACTGTCAATCCAGAGTCCTATATCAAGTGAAAATATCCTTCATGAATGATGGAAAATCAAGATATTCTCAGATGAAGGAGAACTTAAGGGAATTTGTCACCAGCAGGCCTATATTAAAAGAATGTCTAAAGGAAACTCTAAAAAGAAAAGAAACTAAAAAAGGCAAAAACTTGGAAGTTAAAACAAAGATTAAAAAAACATGGTGGGCCTCCCTGGTGGCGCAAGTGGTTGAGAGTCCGCCTGCCGATGCAGGGGATACGGGTTCGTGCCCCGGTCTGGGAGGATCCCATATGCCGCGGAGCGGCTGGGCCCGTGAGCCATGGCCGCTGAGCCTGCGCGTCCGGAGCCTGCGCGTCCGGAGCCTGTGCTCCGCAACGGGGGAGGCCACAACAGTGAGAGGCCCGCATACCGCAAAAAAAAAAAAAAAAAAAAAAAAAAAAAACATGGTAAGCAAAATACGTGTTAAAAAGAATAAACTTTCCTTCTCCCACTTGAGTTTTCTAAGGTATGTTTCAGGGTTGAAGCAAAAATTATAACAGTATCTGATGTGATTCTAAATTTAGATACAGGAAATATTTAAGACAAATATAAACAGGGAAGGATGAATTTGTCAAATGACACCAGTAGACTATGATAAGTTGTGTATATAAAGTGAATAACTACAGCAACTACTAAAACAAGCTATAAAAATGTATAAACTTAAAACACTACAGATAAATCAAAATGACATTCTAAAAATTGTTCAAGTAACCAAAAGAAAGGCAGGAACAACAACAACAAAAAAGGAAAAAAATACAATGGAAACCTCAATTCCTAACTTATCAATAAATGCATTAAAAATAAATGGTCAAGGGCTTCCCTGGTGGTGCAGTGGTTGAGAGTCCGCCTGCAGATGCAGGGGACCCAGGTTCGTGCCCCGGTCTGGGAAGATCCCACATGCCGCGGAGCAGCTGGGCCCGTGAGCCATGGCTGCTGAGCCAGCGCGTCCGGAGCCTGTGCTCCGCAACGGGAGAGGCCACAACAGTGAGAGGTCCGCGTACCGCAAATAAATAAATAAATAAATAAATAAATGGTAAAAATATACCAATAAAAAGATAGCAATTAAATGAGTATGGGGGCTTCCCTGGTGGCGCAGTGGTTGAGAGTCCGCCTGCTGATGCAGGGGACACGGGTTCGTGCCCCGGTCTGGGAGGATCCCACATGCCGCAGAGCAGCTGGGCCCGTGAGCCATGGCTGCTGAGCCTGGGCGTCCAGAGCCTGTGCTCCGCAATGGGAGAGGCCACAGCAGTGAGAGGCCCGCGTACCGCAAAAAAAAAAAAAAAAAATTAGTATGGTAAAAGATGACCCAAGTTTATGCTGTCTACATTAAACTCACTTCAGATATAACCACAGAGGCAGAACGAAAGTAAATGGATTAAAAAACATATATCATGAAAATATTAATCAAAAGAAAGCAAAAGGGAAAGACTTCTGTAATAGTTATCATAAAGAGCATCATTGGCCTTCTCATCAGTGTATAAACCACAATTCATGAAAATTTAAAAAAAAATCTGAAAATTATCCTAAAGGCATATAGCAAATGAATAAACAATTGTTCAGTGGTGACATCAGCAAGATGGCAGAATAGGAGATTTCAGTCACCATACCCCCACAGAAATGTTGGTTTTAACAACCATCCATGGACAAGAACATCTCTGCGGAAACCCAGGAGTCCAGTAGAAAGATTCCAGCACCCTGTCTGAGCAAAAACTCTGAGAATACATATAAGACTTCAAGGAACATGAAAAAAGGAAGAACAGACTCACTTTACCCATGTCACCTCTCCCCAAGGCAGCATAGCTCAGTGCCAAGAGAGATAAATTTGGCTTGCAATTTCTTATACAGGAAAAGTTAGACCAGCATAAACACGGGGCTTCACCAGCTTCATGGAACATTGCCTAAGAAGCCACTTTTGCCTTGCCCCACCCAGATCGCTGTGGGGATTGGCAAGGCTGAATAGCCTGAGAAGAGCTAGGAGCAAGTAGCAGGGACAGGGTCTCACAGCAACCACAACATGGATCTGAAAAACAAACCACAAATCCTACTAACTGGTTCACAGATTCCACCAAGAACAGGACCTCCCATGAACCTCATGGGACACCTCACCTGCAGCTCCCCATAATTGGCTGACATGTGCCCCCAGCACTCTGTGTATGCCGTGAAACAGCACAAGCAAGCCTCCGCATTCATTGTGCACAAGCCTCCACAGATGGTGAGTACCAGTTCTGCAGAGGGTGAGCACAAACCCACACAGAAAGCACATTGATATCAACAGTCAGTTCAACGCTGCAAGATTGTAAGAAGGCACACAACCTTGAACACTTCAGGGCACTACCTTGGAAAAGAAAAGAAACGGGAAGCTCTCAGCAACTAGCCTGATTTTGTGGGATTGAGAGAAGGGACACAATCTCCCCACAAGAGAGAACAAGAAAACTGGGACAGACGCATCCATAGAAAATGTGACAAAGAGGAATCACTTTCCTAAGCATAAACATTTAAAAGAAATTCACCTGAGCCACTCTGAATTTATGCCTTCAAGATTTTAGCAGATAATCTGCAAAAGCATCTTGTTATTGCAACATGCAAAAGAGGATTATTACTTTCTAAGAGATGCTTAAAATATTTTTGGATACACTAAGTGGAATTTATATTTGGAATCACCATCACTCTTAATTGAAAACTCCAGTTTATTAGAATGGTTTTAAAACGCTAAACCCCAAACATGGTTAGCCCTGGTAAATTCATTTCCTGAGAATATAAGATTAAAGAATGTTCTCCCTCTTTTCTACTCAAATCTCAATTCTTTTGATTTTGGCTATAATGGTTTGAAATAATAGGCATTTCATTGACCAGGTTGTTCATTTAGTCCAATCTCTAATACCCTTAGCTCTTGACAATATATCATACTGTCCTGCCCAGTTGAAAATGATTATCTGGAAATGCTCTAAACATCTAAACAAGATGAGCCTGCATCAAAGTGGTAAGTAAGAAATTGGAGTTGAATTTTGATTGAGGTAATTACTCTGAGTCCATTGGGCATAATTCACCTTTGGATGATTCTCAAAATTTTTGGATTTACAAGCCTTCTGCAGCTCATGAATTGCCTAGTCCTGAACAAATTACAATAGTAACTCATATGAATCTATTACAACTTGATGTGCCATCCACTCAAGAATTACTCCAATCCGGTTCCAATGAGGCAAGTTAAAATACAAGAGATTAGGCAAAAGCAAGAGAACAAAAAAGGTCAGATCACAAGGCAGTACCACACCCAATTGATGGTGGTAGTACCAGGTGGTAGTGTTTGGCTTTCTTCATTTATATTTCTATATATATGATATGATATGATATGATATGATATGATATGATATAATATAGTAGTTCCCATAGAGAAACCTCTCCCATAGAGAAATCATAGTCATTCTGAAATGGTAGTCTATGATGTAACCCTTTGTGTATCCTTGGTGAATTCTTTTTTAAAGTAAACATATAAAATTTGTTAATGATCACCCTCTGAGTTAGACAATTGGGTAAACCATAGCACACTGACATCAATTTACATGTCAAAATCATGTGGCTGATGAGTTAGGCCTTCTAATTCCCAGTTTCCTATTTTTTTCTGTTATTCTACCTATAAATATTTTGGTTGTGCATTGCTGTAAGAGACTTTCAAATATGGCCTATTCATTTGAGCACTTGCTGTTAATGATAGATGTATAATGCCTGGCAATGGAAGAATAATAGAAAACTATTTTCCAGGAGTATAATTACTTCTTTAAAAAAGATGCATAGGGGGCTTCCCTGGTGGCACAGTGGTTAAGAATACGCCTGCCGATGCAAGGGACATGGGTTCGAGCCCTGGTCCGGGAAGATCCCACAAGCCATGGAGCAAATAAGCCCGTGTGCCACAACTACTGAGCCTGTGTTCCAGAGCCTGCGAGCCACAACTGCTGAAGCCCGAGAACCTAGAGCCCATGCTCTGCAACAAGGGAAGCCACTGCAATGAGAAGCCCGCGCACTGCAACAAAGCATAGCCCCCACTCACCGCAACTAGAGAAAGCCCACGCAGAGCAACAAAGACCCAACGCAGCCAAAAATAAATAAATAAATTAGAAAACAAATGATGTGTATATCATTCAATATAAAAATTCAAGGCATATACATCGAATTGGATAAACTTGAATTATGACTAATTAGAAAGCATTAAAAAGTAATCCACAGAAATTAGTGGTGGAGAGTTTGTGCAAATCCATTGAACCCCATTTTGTCTCTGCCTTGAATGTTTTTGGAAACTGAATTATGAGTTTTGTGCTGATTCATCAGCAGACCACAAATGCTTCTCTGGGAAAGCCTGTGTACCACTCATGCTGAGTTTTGAAACGTTAACAGGTCTGTCCATTTCATTTTAAGTAAACAGAAAGCTAAGAAAGTCAACTAAAATTACCACTCACAGAAAATGCAGTCAGCAAGGCTGATGAACTGTAAGAGGGCCAAAATTATTAAAATGGAATGCATTTAAGAGGGTTGGCTAAGGAAAAAAAAGGTAATGCCAATTTAAAAAAAAAATAAGTATATGAATTGGCAGAGTACTACCATGTAGCACTAGGCAAATGGTACAGAGAATTCAACATTTCTCATGGTGTTTCCAATTGCAGCCTTTTAAATTTGGACATTATTTTGCTTGGACTGATAGTTACAGGCTATCACTAGTAGTGAACATTGAAGTAGCTTTCTCCTGGTCCTCCTTACTGGGGGCATATGTTCCCATAGTCACCCGTGTTGTGCATACTGTTGATAATAATCTCATTAACAGAACACTCTAACTGGGCAAGGAGAAAAGCCTAACCGATATGTATGTGGGATTGCTATATGGACCAGTAGTTCTCAGAAGATTCTTACTCAGTGTAATTGATTAGATGCAACCTTGCAATTGGACATATCAGTTGGATAATGAGGAACTGTTCATTCGTTCCAAGTAAACTACAATTTAATATCAAAGAGAGCTTTCCTGTAAAACAGTGCTTTGAAATCAGATTATTGATTTTAGGAAATTATTAGTAAGGCATTTATCTAATTCTTCCACTTAATAAGCTAAATAAAATAGCCCTCAACATGTAGTAGATCACATGATTAGATGGATTTTTACGTAACTCTGTCCAAGATTGTATGGTGGAACAACAAATTCTGTCTCTATTCATTCCTAGCCTGGCACACAAAATGGAAACATGCTACAAGGCAAATTAATTTAAAGAAGAAAAAAATGTGTATATGTTGTGTGGTCTAAAGTATACTTTGTAGAATAAGGAATCTGAGTTACCCAGGACCTCATTTTGGAATACACAACAGAAAGGTATGGATACTGCCAAAGTCATCATTTATTATTTTTAAACAATTACTTGCACCAAATGTATAATTTCTTAAGATTTTTTTTTAAATTGCAAAGCCTTACACCTCGTTGTTTCCAGTTTATAGGTGGTTACCAACAGAGTGGTTATGGTACATACAAAAAGTCAGAAAGAAAAATCAAAGGTCTGGTGACAATTGGTCTCAAGACCTGAACAGATTTTATTTTTCTTTGTTTCATATATGTGGAAAAGTTGGCTACATAAAATAGCCAGAGGGCTTCCCTGGTGGTGCAGTGGTTGAGAGTCCGCCTGCCGATGCAGGGGACACGGGTTTGTGCCCCGGTCCGGGAAGATCCCACATGCCGCGGAGCGGCTGGGCCCGTGAGCCATGGCCGCTGAGCCTGCACGTCCAGAGCCTGTGCTCTGCAACGGGAGAGGCCACAACAGTGAGAGGCCCGCGTACCGCAAAAAAAGAAAAAAAAATAGCCAGAGTTCACAAATGTGCTGTTAAAGAAAAGAATGGCACCAATCTCTGTGTCTATTTTCTCTATCTCTGTCTGTCTTTCTCTCTCTCACACCCCTCACCCCAACACATGCACACAAACACACACACATTCATCACCATGGTCACACTCATGGACCAATAATTTATAAGAACAAATTCTATGATTCTGATATTTATGGGAGATTAATATGGCATTGTGCTATTTTCTTTGGTACTGCAAAACTAAGCCAAGATTGTTAGTTTTTAAAAATCAGTTTAGAAAATTAGTTCACATCAGATAGTAGATACTGTTATATCAATATCAATACACTAAAATAGGAAAATTAATCTTGATTTATCTTTATCACCAAGATAAATCTCATTCTATAAGGACTTTGGTATCCTACTGTCACACTTTCAAAATATACTGTCCAAATGTCTTGGGATTTCTATGGGATTGCTTACTTTTGGTGGCTCAGATAACTGAATGAATGAATGAATGAATATTATAGTAGGTCACAGTTTTCCCTCTAATAACTCAGAATAACCATATGCTCCTAAACCTATTACCTAATGCTTTACTTTATCTAGATGTAGTACATAATCTGATTCTGCTCCCACTGCGAAGAAAACCCAAATTGATCTGTTTCTAAATTAAGTGTGTCATAGTTATTTTATATGGTGCCCTATCTAAAATTTCAAAATCATCAGTACTACATGATGGCAAAGAAATATTTAAGGGAGATATTAACAAGTTTAAACAGATTCTGATAATAAAAATTAAAATGTGGAATTTGTTTCACAACACTTATGTGATATTAAGAGGAATGTCTCAAAATTTTTAACTGATATGGTTGTTAGTAAGCAAAGTAATGTTCACATTCTGAAATATTTTGGTTTTACTCCAGGTAAAGAAACAATAATGAGAGAGAAAATTAGATTAGTCAGATAAAGCAATTTTGTTAGAATATGTTGACTTCCTGTCAAAAAGCTAGATCATATAAACTCAGATCCCAGTACTTAATCTATAGATTCTCTTGTTACAAATATTACCAGTTGGACTTGGAAGATCTTGATTTTTAAAATCCTATTTGCAATTATTAAACTAGAGGCTTATTCGGGTGAAAGATATGTTTTGAGGAGAATAAATCTCCTGGGGTTTTTTCTCTCTGAACTTGTGATTAATTTTTTGAAATGCCTAGCTTGGTGCAGACAGAAAAATACTGGCTATGTGGGAAAAGGCCAAATGATCACCCCAAGAAGATGTCATAGGGACTCAAGCCAGAGCTATAGGCAGGGGGGAGGAATGCAAAACAGAAATAAAACATCAGATTTTACTGTTTAGCTATCTTATGAATAATTAATATAGACAGCCACAAAATCAATATGGATCTAAGAATTCCTGATGATCTTAAAAATTAGCTAATAGAGGTGCAATATTTTGATACATTAAAAACAAAAACTTCTAGTTTTCTAACCAGAGATTCCATTTTTCCCAAGCGTTATTTCCATCTGTTTATTTATTTATTTATTTTCCTCCAGGAGAATCAGAGTATATTTATTCTTAGTATATATACAAGGCTACAAACTTGATTACTTTCTTCCAAGGCCATTGTGGAAAAGAAGTAAACAACCATAAAGAGCAAAAGACATGCTGTAAGTAAACACACCAAGGTATCAAGAAGTAATAGCTGAATGCTCTAGGGGAAACACATAAACTATAAAAATCTTGACAGTTTTAACTATCTGGGACCATTTAAATCTAGTATCGATAGTCCTTTACTCTGTGGATTGTGAAGGCTTTATTTTACTACAATAAGAGCACTCACAGACTTTATCAAAAACACATTTAGCACTTTTTATAAGCCAAAAAACAACCTTCTTTTTTTTTAATCTTTATTGGAGTAAAATTGCTTTACAATGGTGTGTTAGTTTCTGCTTTATAGCAAGTGAACCAGCTATACATATACATGTATCCCATATATCCCCCCCACCTCTTGTGTCTCCCTCCCACCCTCCCTATCCCACCCCTCTAGATGGTCACAAAGCACCGAGCTGATCTCACTGTGCTATGCAGCTGTTTCCCACTAGCTACCTATTTTATATTTCATAGTGTATATATGTCCATTCCACTCTCTCACTTCATCCTACCTTACCCTTCCCCCTCCCCATGTCCTCATGTCCATTCTCTATGTCTGTGTCTTTATGCCTGTCCTGCCCCTAGGTTCTTCAGAACCATTATTTTTTATATAGACGCCATATATATGTGTTAGCATACGGTATTTGTTTTTCTCTTTCTGACTTACTTCATTCTGTATGACAGACTCTAGTTCCATCCACCACATTACAAATAACTCAATTTTGTTTCTTTTTATGGCTGAGTAATATTCCACTGTATATATGTGTCAGGTCTTCTTTATCCATTAATCTGTTGATGAACACTTAGGTTGCTTCCATGTTCTGGCTATTGTAAATAGAGCTGCAATGAACATTGTGGTACATGACAATTTTTGAATTATGGTTTTCTCAGGGTATATGCCCAGTAGTGGGATTGCTGGGTCATAAGGTAGTTCCTTTTTTAGATTTTTAAGGAACCTCCGTAATGTTCTCCATAGTGGCTGTATCAATTTACATTCCCACCAACAGTGCAAGAGGGTTCCCTTTTCTCCACACCCTCTCCAGCATTTACTGTTTCTAGATTTTTTGATGATGGCCATTCTGACGGGTGTGAGGTGATACCCCACTGTAGTTTTGATTTGCATTTCTCTAATGATTAATGATGTTGAGCATCCTTTCATGTGTTTGTGGGCAATCTGTATATCTTCTTTGGAAAAATGTTTATTTAGGTCTTCTGCCCATTTTTGGATGGGGTTGTCTGTTTTTTTGATATTGAGCTCCATGAGCTGTTCGTATATTTTGGAGATTAATCCTTTGTCAGTTGCTTTGCTTGCAAATATTTTCTCCTATTCTGAGGGCTGTCTTTCCATCTTGTTTATGGTTTCCTTTGTTGTGCAAAGGCTTTTAAGTTTCATTGGGTCCCATTTGTTTACTTTTGTTTTTATTACAATTTCTTAAGTAGGTGGGTCAAAAAGGATCTTGCTGTGATTTATGTCATAGAGTGTTCTGCCTAGGTTTTCCTCAAAGAGTTTTATAGTATCTGGCCTTACATTTTGGGCTTTAATCCATTTTGAGTTTATTTTTGTGTATGGTGTTAGGAAGTGTTCTAATTTCATTCTTTTACAGGTAGTTCACCAGTTTTCCCAGCACCACTAATTGAAGAGGCTGTCTTTTCTCCATTGTATATTCTTGCCTCCTTTGTCAAAGATAAGGTGACCATATGTGAGTGGGTTTATCTCTGGGGTTTTCATCCTGTTCCATTGATCTATATTTTTGTTTCTGTGCAAGTACCATACTGTCTTGATTACTGTAGCTCTGTAGTATAGTCTGAAGTCAGGGAGCCTGATTCCTCCAGCTCCGTTTTTCTTTCTCAAGATTGCTTTGGCTGTTTGGGGTCTCTGGTGTTACCACAAAAGTTGCAAAATTTTTGTTCTAGTCCTGTGAAAAATGCCATTGGTAGTTTGATAAGGATTGCATTGAATCTGTAGATTGCTTTGAGTAGTATAGTCATTTTCACAATGTTGATTCTTCCAATCCAAAAACATGGTATATCTCTCCATCTATTTGTATCATCTTTAATTTCTTTCATCAGTGTCTTATAATTTGGTTGCTACAAACAAGCATGTCAATTTCCTCTGATAACATTTTGAATTTAGCAAATGATGACAGGGATGAATTTAGGGAGATTCAAGATGTGTCAAGTGGTAAAGAATAATTTGAGAATCTGCATATATAAAATGACCTTTGAATAATAGTGAATAAACAATTTCTCCTTTAGATAAAAGGTATTTATGGAATGAATTTTGTTTTGTTAGAGGAAAAAAATGAAAATTGAATATCTATTAGAAAATAATTTGAATCTTCATTTCTCACTAAAAGTAAAAATCACGAGTTCTTAACTAGACAGATTCCATTTTTCTACGCATAACCCAAACCACATAAGTGAGTGAACAGTGCTTGATGCAGGTTTGTCTTTAGATATTCTGGTCAAAAATAGTCAACTCATTTGGGTTTTTTTTTCCTTTGTGCAATAATACACTTTTATTTTCCTTTCACCTTTGTAGTCATTTTTCAAGAATTGTGTAAACAATAGAATGGAATGAAATTACATTAAATTGTATGCAAATGGCTCTAGAACACCTTAACAATTGTCTAAAATTCTACCATTATTATCAGTTCAGTATTGTGGAAGTGAGGCTTTAGAAAAATTGGCTTAGGTTCCTATTTACAACTTGTGAATTACATGCAAGCTATTTAATCACTCTAAACATGAAATTGCCTTATCTGCTATGAGAATCAAGGGAGGATATTATATGTAATCATTTTTTGCAAAGTGTAAAATGCAACAAAAATGTATGGCTATGTTACCATTATTCTTTTGGGTTAAGATATTCCAATTCCCAGAGGTTTTTTTTTTTTTTTTTTTTTTTTTTTTGCGGTACGCGGGCCTCTCACTGCTGTGGAGCATAGGCTCCGGACGCGCAGGCCCAGCCGCTCCGCGGCATGCGGGATCCTCCCGGACTGGGGCACGAACCCGTGTCCCCTGCATCGGCAGGCGGACTCTCAACCACTGCGCCACCAGGGAAGCCCCCAATTCCCAGAGTTTTAAATCCTGGCAAAAGGGTCACATTTTACCATTACTGGTCATTAATAATTACTACCATTATTAACTTATTCATCTTGATACCAGACTCAATACATACCTTATTACATTTAATCTATGTAATCATCACCACAAGTGCATGAAGTTATACTATTATTATTGCCATTTAAACATAAGGAAATCAAGGCTTTGAAACATCTGGCCAGATAGAGACCTGCATTTGGATTTCAGCTTCATTATAGTTGTCTGATGCTAACAGTCATTTAAGCTTTCCTCAACTTTAAAATACATTTAGCAACACCAGCATTGCAGGGTTTTTGGAAGAATTGGAAATAAAGACATCCAGTGTTTTTTAAGAACTGAGAGACAATAAAAGTAGTAGTATCAGTAGCAGTAGTCAATTGCATTAAGGGCTAGCCTTTTTGGTCCCTTCTCTCTTCCCTGCCAAAGAATCTAGAAGCAGCACTGTCTAATAGAACTTTCTGCAATGATTGAAATGTTCTATATCTGTGCAGTCCAATACAGTAACCATTAGCCACATGTGGCTATTAAACACTTGAAATGTAGCCAGTAAGGAATTTACAAATTTTAGTAATTTCTATTTTAATTTTAATAGCCACATGTAGGTAGTAGCAACTATGTAGGACAACACAGCTCTAAAGTATATGAGATTCATTATTTCAGAAACAAATGAATAAAGGAACTCAGTTTTCTAATAAAATATTTGAAAGAGCTTGTATATATTGCAGACACAATAACTGATATATTATACATTTTTTCTTTTATTTCATCCAGATAAATAAGGCACCATCATATAATGAAAAGGGCAGTGGACCAGCAGGAAAATTCCTGGATCCTACTCCCAGATCTGGCACAAAGTAGCTGTGTGACCTTGAGCAAGTATCCCACTTTTCTAGGCTTTCGTTTTCCCTTTTTATTTTTCTAACTAAATGAAGATCCTACCAGGAACAAATTTTATAGTCTTTTGGACTAATTACATATGGATTGGTTTTCTTTTACAAAATACTAATACACATTTCCTTTTTCTCTTTTAACCAAGCAAAAAACACCACTACTTAATACTCAAAAAATAAATGTCTCAGTTTTGTTTCTATTGACATCTGGAGTAATAGGTTTAATATTCCAAGCTCCTAGTGGGCTTATCAGAGAGGCTTATCATTTTTACTGAGCATTGACTCTATTAACACAAATATTACTTAACTAGAGCTTATTCTTTTTTATCTCTACAAATAATTTCTTTCTAACACTCATTTATAAAACAAAAGCAGTAGGCCTCTGTCAGATTCCTCTCTGGACATTATTTACATTATTATTTCAAGGCTATTAAAAAGTATCCTTAAAAAGGTGGCCAAGGAACAGAGGTGAATCCCATATAAAACCCTTCTTGACATCCACAGCTCATCTAATAGGCAGCTTGTGTCTTGTCTGCATATTACCTCCATCAGGCTATTTTATTTTATCTAACACACAATACTGTTTAGTTTTCATTTTTGATGTGTCCTTGTCTAAACAGCAAGTACAGTATAGACATATCAGTATCATAAGGACATTACCTCAATATGCATTGTCTTAGAATATTTAGAATCATGACAATACAAAGCATTGCCATTATATTAATCTACTCATAGTGTCATTAGTAATTACACAAGATAGAATTTGGATAGACGATTAAAGTTTATAAAACAATTTGATTATCTCACAGATTCCTCTCAGCCTCTGAGGTAGGTTTTATCATTCCCATTTTTTTTTTTTTTTTTTTTTTTTGTGGTACGCGGGCCTCTCACTGTTGTGGCCTCTCCCGTTGCGGAGCACAGGCTCCCGACGCGCAGGCTCAGCGGCCATGGCTCATGGACCTAGCCGCTCCGCGGCATGTGGAATCTTCCTGGACTGGGGCATGAACCCGCGTCCCCCGCATCGGCAGGCAGACTCTCAACCACTGCGCCACCAGGGAAGCCCTCCCATTTTTAAAATAATGAAATTACATACCAGAATGGTTAAATCTTTTGCATAAGGCCACATTGTTAGTAATTTTTGAAAGATAAATTCAAACCTAAGTCTATCTCATTTTACTCTTAATATGAACTCTTTCAGGAAAACATCAAATATCTCAAATGTCGCAAGATATTCTAGTCATGTATGACTTACCTTTAAGTTAAATGTAGGCAAGTGCATCTTCATGTCCTCAAACCAACAGACTTCTAAAAACATCTTTGTTTGGTTTACCTTCATCTGAGAATCCAGTTCAATAGTTTTTACTGTATAAAGGATTTCTGCCCTTTCTATCAGTTTCTCCTCTTCATCAAATGATTACAGCCCTCTTCATAAGTTTCTTGCTGAAAACTTTGATTGGACAACAGTTTCCCACCCTATCAAATGCCATCAAGTGTACATAAAACATATATTTTTTATTTGCAGATACAGGCATACTTTAGGGAAGGAGTTAATTAAGTCATTTTCAAGGTGAGAAGTCAGGTGAGAGGGAAAATGTGGTATTAAATACCACGACCAACCGCCACCATAACAACAACTATAAATATGTGCATACACGTTTGTGTGTGTGTGTGTGTACTTATATATATCATAATCTCTGACAAGTCTCTAGGCTTATAACAAATGCTGGAATCTACATAATAACTTGTGGTTCAGTTTAGTTTACAAAAGAAAATAATGAAGAGAAACAGACAGAGGCATTAAAGCTCATCAGTAACATGAGATGAGTCTGGATTATAATTTTGACATTGTTTTTAATGTGTCAATAAAATCCTGTGAACGTTGGTTTCTTCTTGAACTTCAAGTTTGAGACACTTATTTATAATCCTAGAATAAAAGTAAGTTTAATTTCAAATAAATAAAGATTAATATCTATTTTACATATTAATTGTACCTTGGTGTAATCTAATTTATGTGTAATTTCTTATAAACTTATTTCTTATTCTATGTAACAAATGTTACAAAATATACATACAGGGCCTTAAAGGCAAAGAATAAATGTTTTTAAGTTTAAAGGACAATTGAAAATTTTAAATAATTGAAAATTTTCCTCACTTATACTACTTGTGCTAAGAAAAATGGGAAATTAGTTCCTAGGAAATTAATGTCAACTTTGACAAAATGTAGATTATAAATATTGGACATCATATCCTGTGGCTAGTCAGAAGCCCAAAGCAAGAAACTGAAAGTAAGACTAGCAGAAATAATATTCCTCTTTTATTTAGAATTCATTTTTTAAAAAGAGGTGAGGATAAAGAAAAAAATATCAGTGGTGAACCAGACATATTAAACCTTTTAATTTGCTTCTCTCATGCAGCCTGTAACCAGTAACTGCTATAATTAAAGAAACCTGCCTTTTGTTGTGCCTTCAAGCTACTGACTGTTTAAAGTTTTTGTAAATTTTAAAAACAAAATGAGTTCTATTATGAATTTATTCTTTATTGAAATATAATACAATGTATTTTGCCCCATGCAGCATTTACACAATATTTCTTATAGTTACATATTTGATGGCACTGTGATATTCCACAGAGAACTATTCCAAGGTTTCTAATATTTTGTATATCATTTTATAAGAGCTTTCATTTGTGCTACATCATCAAGTCCCTTGGCAACCTTATAAGGAAGGATAGTTATTAATTATTCTCATTAGCAGCTGAAGAAACCATGGCTTAGAGAGGTTATGAAATACAAAATTATTTGATAAGTAAAAGAGCTGGAATTTAATGTGCATCCCTTTGAAGTTCAGCCTGAATCAGAAAATGTCTGGATTATAGATTATAGAAGATGTTTAAAGACATTTTTTTAAGTTTTATGGAAATGTCCTTAGCCCAGTTGCTGATTTACTACTTTTTAAAAATATAGGTATTTCCCCCCAGTTTCACTAGTTAAATAATGAATTTAATCACATTAATAATTCAAAACATTATGTTTGCCATACCTTAGAACCATGCATGTTATTTTAGTCTCTTCCACTGAGGTAACTTCTAAAACTAACTTTGACATATTATTGATTTCCTGTGGTTCTGTGTAAATTTTTACCAAACTACTGAATGAAATTGGGAAATCAAAAGAAGGCACAATAAAAATCTAAAAGTTAAAAAACAAAAAGCAATGCAAAGCAACACAATATCTCTGAAGAAAAATATGATCACGTTGCTAATTTCAAAGGTAAACTACTTATGACATAAAAGAAGGCAGTTGTAATTGACTCTATTTCCTCTTTTTCTATAATGATAAATACTGGATATATATGTGTGCAGTTTTAGATACATGACAAGATTCTGTAAGGTAAGAGGAAAAATAAAGGAGAAATAAGAGTTTCACTTCTGGTATGGCAGTATGAGAAGCTCTACAGATTCACTACCCAGTAAAATAAGCATAACTGGTAAAAATTATTTTTAAAAATCTGTCTCATAAATTTTCCTAAGGGCCTACAGCAAATGAAAGAACATTTATTCAGGAAAAGCTACAAAAACTTAGTAATAATAGCAAGAGTCTGTTGCCCTTGAGTAGTAATGTACTCCCTCCCCCTGCCCCTACCTCAGCTTAATAGAAACTCAAATATGGGCTTGTGTACCCAAGGGAATGATGCTGCTTCTTTCCTCAGTTCCCATTTAAGGGATAGAATATCTCACAAAGAGGAACTGGCTACCAACATTTCTTATCCTCTCCAAATTTAATTTGCAGAGGCTAAATTTCTAGAAAGTAAAGCCAAGAGATCAGGGGCTACCTCCCTTCACCCAGCTCCCAAGACCAAGAAATACTGGGGCACCGGGCTTCCCTGGTGGCGCAGTGGTTGAGCATCCGCTGCCGATGCAGGGGACACGGGTTCGTGCCTCGGTCCGGGAGGGTCCCACGTGCTGCGGAGCGGCTGGGCCCGTGGGCCATGGCCACTGGGCCTGCACGTCTGGAGCCTGTGCTCTGCAATGGGAGAGGCCACGGCAGTGAGAGGCCCACGTTCAGCAAAAAAAAAAAAAAAAAAAAAAGAAAAGAAATACCGGGGCACCAATTGCCATCACTACAACTTGCTAGTAGGGCAGGAGGTCCACATAGAATGAATCAATTCAGGAAGACCAGACCAGTGGCTTCGGAGATTTTGTTCAGGGGAAGAAGCAGTCCATAAGAAAAGAGAACTCCAAACCAAACCTCTCCCCAAAGGAACTGACTTTATCTGAACAGAGTTTGGGGAAGTTTGGGCTTAAGGGCACTTTCAAAAATAATAGCTCTTCTTAGTTAAGAGCAACAAGCTAAACTATATGCCAGCTAGTCCACCAGAGAGATCTAATGAAAGAGACAATTAATAAGAGCCTTTCTGAGGTCAGAAAAAACTTTAAAACTACCCATGCACAAGTTTAGTTGTATCAGATTGTAGAGCAATTTGTACCCCAAACATTGTCAACAACAATAGAGTAATTGGCTGGGAATTAGTGGAAACTAACAACTGCATGTAATATCAAATGAAGCAGACAACTGAAAATGAAGATCAGTGAAAGAGACAGGGCTAAAACCACTGTCATCCTATGGTGACTGTGTGCATGCCCAAGGTTGTGCTCTCTGAGTGACAACAAAGGCTTCACAAGCAAAGGAAATAAACTTCACTCAAATACTCTACCCAAGTAATTAAACAAAAAACAAGCAAACAACAACAAAAATATTCCCCTGATAGGATGGAAGGGAATCAGAATCCATACTTACCACATTACCTAAAATGACTGGTTTTCAACAAAAAATTGCAAGGTATGCAAAGAATCAAGAATGTATGACCCACAAAAAGGAAAAATGGCAATGAACATAAACTGCAAAAACCTGGACATAGGATTTAACAGAGAAGGCTTCAATGCAGACATAAGTATATTTAAAATCTAAAAGAAACTATACTTAAGGAAGTAAAGGAAGCCACTACAGCAACGTTTCATCAATTAGAGAAGATCAATAAAGGGAAATTATAAATAGAATAGAAAAGAGTGAATATAGCTTAAGGAACTTATAGGACAACATCAAGTTTACCAACATTCACATTATAAAGTTCTCAGAAGGAGAAGAGAGAGAAAAACTCATTTGAAGAAATAATGGGTGAAAACTTCTCTAACCTGGGGGAGGAAAATTATATAAATTTTATAAAAAAATTATATAAAAGAACCAATGGAAATTTTGATGGTTAAAAATATAATAACTGAAATGAAAAATTCACTAGAGGGGCTCAAGAGTGGATTTCAACTGGCAGAAAAAAGAATTAGCAAACTTGAAGATCAATTAATAGAGATTATGCAATCCAAAGAGCAGGAGAAAATAGAACAAAAAAAAAAAGAATAGATCATCAGAGACATGTGGGATACCATTAAACCAATATGTGTATCAGAAGGTGAGGACAGAAGAGAGCAGAAATAATTAAAGAACTAATGGCCAAAAACTTCCCAAATTTGATATTTAAAAAGAACATTATTCTACACATTTACGAATCTCAACAAACTCCAATATTTTAAACAAAAAGAGACCCATACCAAGATACAACATTGTAAAAATTTTGAAATCCTGAAACAAAGGGAAAACCTTGAAACCAGTGATAGAAGATGACCCACCATGTAAAAGGAACCCCAATATGACTGCCATTCTGACTTCTTGTCAGAATCAGTGGAGGCAAGAAGGCAGTAGGATGATATAATTAAAGTGCTAAAGGAAGGGGAAAAAACCTGCCAACCAAGAATACTGTATCCAATAAGAAGTATCTTTCATACATGAAGAATAAAATAAAGACATTATCAAATAAACAAAAACTGAGAGATTTTGTTGCTATCAGACCCATCTTACAGGAAACACTAAAGGAAGTAATTTAGGCTGAAAGCAAGTGACCCAGAGTGTAATTTGAATCCACATGCAAAAAACAAAAGGTACTGGTTAAGGTAATCATGCAGGTAATTATAAAAGACATTATAATTGCATATTCCTTATCCTTTTTTCTCTTAGCTGATATAGAAAGCAATTGCATTAAACCATATGTATATAAGTGTATTTTGAGCCCTATAACATAAAAACTGTAATATATTTACAATAAAAAGATTAATATAACAAACTATAACTATATAGTTATTCTCCTTTCTTCTCTCAGCTTCCTTAAGAGATATAAAATCATGTAAAGTGATAATGACAACAAGTAATTTGGTTTGTAACATATATAGATATAATGTGTATAGCAATAATAACACAAAAAGAGGGAAGGAAGCTAGATAGTAAAGTTTCTATATGTCACTGGAACTAAGTTAGTATAAGTCTGAAGTAGATTCTTTTGTTAAGATGTATATCAAGAGCACTAGAGCAACTACTAAGAAACTAATTGGAAAATATTGTGAAAAGGTCATTAAAGGAATTTAAATGCTACATTAAAAATATTCACTAAATGCAAATAAAGTAGTAAAGGAAGAACAGAGAGAGAAATAAAAAACATGAGACATATAGAAAACCAAAGATAAAATGGCAGACATCCAACTATATCATTAATAACATTAACAGTGAACGTTTTAAACAATTCAATTAAAAGGCAAAGATAGTCATACAGGATTAAAAGGAAATGCAGCTATATATTGTCTAAAGAAGATATACTTTTTTTCAAAGATAGTAATAGGCTGAAAGTAAGGATGGAAAAAGAAATATCATTCAAGTAGTAACCATAAAAAAGCTACAGTAGCTATATTAATATCAGGCAAGATAGATACTTTGAATGTCATTAGAGATTAAAAGGGATGTCTCACAATTATAAAGCATTAACACAGACAATATATAGCAATTATAAACATATATGCATCTAAAAACAGAGCTCCAAAATACACGAAGCAAAAGCTAACAGATGCAAAAGGGAGAAATAGACAATCCAAAAATAATAGTTGTGAAGTTCAATACCCAAATTCCAATAATAGATAGAACAGCTAGGCAGAAGATCAACCAGGAAATGGAAAACTTGACAATACTATTAACCAACTATATCTAACAGGTATCCATAGAACACTCTACCCAACAACAACATAATATATATTCTTCTCAAGCTCACATGGAACATTCTCCAGGATACATCATATGCTAGGCCATAAAACAAACTTCAGATAAATTTTTAAAAATTGAAATAATAAAAAGTGTCGTCTTTGACACAATGGAATGAAACTAAAAATGCATAACAAAAAAAACTGGAAATTTAGCAACACACACTTACACAACCAAAGTTTTTCTAAACTTTGGGCTAAATGAAAATGAAAGCAAGGCAAACCAGAACATGTGGAATGCTGCTAAAGCAGTTCTTAGAAAGTTTATAGCTGTAAATGCCTACATTAGAAAAGAGAAAGATCACAAATAAGCAATCACTTACTAGCAACAGCAGAATAAAAACACTTCACAAGTGTACATGGAACATTGATTTAGCATCCAAAAATCAATTAATATAATATACTATATCAATAAAATAAAGGACAAAACCACATGGTCAATAATAGGAGCATAAAAATCATTTGACAAAATTCAAAACCCTTTCATTGTAAAAATGTACAACAAACTAGGAAGGGAAGTGAATTTCCTTAACTTGATAAAGCACACCTATGCAAAACCCACAGCTCACATCACAGTTAATAGTGAAAGGCTGGATGCTTTCCCCCTAATATCAGGAACAACACAAGGATAGTTGCTCTTGCCATTTCTATTCAATATTGTACTGAAGTTCCAGTCTGGGCATTTAGGCAGAGGAATAAGGAGAAGGAAAAGGAGAAGGAGGAGAAGAAGAGGAAGAAGGAGGAGGGGGAGGAGAAAAAGAAAAAAGCAACCACATTATAAAGGAAGAATACTATCTCTATTTGAAGATGACACTATCTTGTATATAGAAAATCCTAAAGAATCCACTAAAAATTGACTCAAAATAATAGAGTTCAGCAAAGTTGCAAGATAGTCAATATGCAAAAATCAGTTGTATTTCTTAGCAATGAACTAATAATGTAAGTAATAAAACAATCCTATTTACAATAGCACCAAAAAGAATAAAATACCTTTTATTTTATTAAGGGTTAGGAATTCTTCCTAAATTGATCTACAGATGCAATGCAATCCTTATCAAAATTCCAATGGCCTAATTGGAGAGATTGACAAGTTGATCCTCAAATTCAATTGGGAAAGGAATAGCCTTTTCAACAAATGGTGCTAGCACAACCGGATATCCTCATGAATAAAGCTGGAGCTCCTACCTCACACCACATACAAAAGTAAACTCAAAATGAATCAAAGACCTTAGTTTAAGAGCTACAACTATAAAGTTCTTAGGAGAAAACATAGGTGTAAGTCATCATGACCTTGGATTATGCAACAGTTTCTTCAGTATGATATCAAAGGACAAGCAACAGAAAAAAAAATAGATAAGCTGAACATTATCCAAAATAAAAACATTTGTGCCTCAAAGGACACCAACAAGATAATGAAAATCCAACCCACTGAATGTAACAAAAAATGCAAATCATATATCTGATGAGTGTCTAGTATCCAGAATATATAAAGAACTATTTCAACCCCAAAATAAAAACACAAGTAACCAAGTTAAAAATGGATAAATGACTTGAATAGACATTTATCCAAAGAAGATAGAGAAAAGGCCAATAAGCACACAAAAAGATGCTCAACATCATTAGTCACCAGGTTATGCAAATCAAAACCACAATAAAATGCCACTTCACAGACATGAGGATGTCTAAAAAATTTTTTAAATGGAAAATAACAAGTGCTGAAGTGAATATGGAAAAAATTAGAACCCTAATACACTGCTGGGAAATAAAATGAGGCAGCCACATTGGGAAACAGTCTGGCCATTCTTCAAAAGATTAAACAGAGTTATCATATGATCCATCAATTCCACTCCTAGGTACACACCCAAGAGAAATGAAAGCATATTTCCACTCATAAACTTGTACACAAAAGTTCATAGCAAAATTATTTGTAATAGCCAAAAGTGAAAAGCTAAATGTCCATCAAATGATCAATGTTATATCCATACAATCAAATATTATTCAGACATAAAAAGGAATGGAGTTCTGATATGTGCTACAAAATACATGAATCTTGAAAACTGTGCTAAATAAAAGAAGCCAGTCACACACACACACACAAAATATATTGTATGATTCCATTTATAGGAAATGTCTAAAATAGGCAAATGTAGATTGACACTACATTAGCTGTTGCCTTGATATGGGAATGGCTTATACATGGGGTAATGGCTAAAGGGTACAGCGTTTCTCTTTGGAGTGATGAAAAGATTCTAAAATTGATTGTGGTGGTGGTGGCATGACTGTGAATATACTAAAAAAAAAACATTGACTTATACTGTTTAAATGTGTGGAATACATTTTGTATGAATTATATCTCAGAAAAGCTGTTTTTAAGGGGAAAAATAAAAACACTAACCAAAGAATGAAATAGATTAATGAATAGAAGAAATAAAAAAGAAATGCTGAGTAGCATGTAGGATGCCTTAAAAATCATTTAAATCTTTCTGAGCTCTGATTTACAAACAACTAAAGAACTTAAATATATTAGGATACCCTAAAAATTTAGACATAATTTCTAAGATATAGACTTACATGATTGACAATGCACTTCTTCTCTGGTATCTGTAAAATCTGTTGTTTACTTATCCATATTTTTGCTTAGATCTTTGAATTTTCCCTCATCACTTCACCACCACTGCCTTTATACCTCTATAGTCGGTACATGGCAAATTAGCAAAGACAGCTATTATAATATTTCAAAATATTAAAGTTAGAAATCATTTTACATTTAGGATTTGAGAAGTACTAGAGCTGAGTTACTTATAAAACAATTACATCCTCATTAGTGTTAACAAGGGCATCCCAGGCAAAAATGGTAGCTAATGTTTAAAACGAGAGTCTCAGCACACAGTATTAATGTCAGGTCACAAAATATTTGCTGCTGCTGCTCCTAGCAATTTATAATTATTTACTAAGTTCTAATAAAATTTTTATAAGCTATTCAACTCCTCACTCCTTTTATCTGAGACAATAATGGAGCACTTCAAATATATTTAACTAGTATTTAATTACAAGTTTTAATTCTGAGTACTCAATAACCGTATGCTACTTCAACTCATTCCCAAATGACTGCTACTGTTCCACTCATATATCCTATTTTAATTTGGCTAAAAATTCATATTCTCATTCTTCTATGTGCATGGGAAAAATAGCAGGTGCACATTTTATAGGCACTTGTAAAAGTTATTTTAATTGGCTTGTGTATCTAGTGAGTTGATGGTGCATAGTTTGGTTTTTTTTTAATCAGTGCCTTTTTGACACAGACAAACATTTACTGAACTATAACAACACAAAATGCAAATCCATTCTCTTATTAGGAGTAAATATGTCATGTTTGGTGTCACACTAACAACTAATTTGGCTGGCAAGAAATCACTTCAGAATCTTAACTTATTTTGATTTTACTACCATAACATTTTGTCTAAATTCACTGTGTTTCAGAGGCATGTTTCTTTGTCAGAGACATCAAATCCTGAGGGAAAAATAACCTAGCAGTCAGTTAGGGCATGAAAAGTTGTTAAATTCCCACAAAAGCAGTCACAAGGTGTCCGTAAAAATCAAAGATGTGTCTGAGAATTTTTGACAGAGAGAGGGACAGGAAGGGATTGAGGTAAATTTGAGGATGTGGGGAAAAGTAGCCAATTTAAGTTCTAAGCCAGAAAGTGGAGAAAGGAGTAGAACAGCTAGGGAGAATTGGATTAGCCTTAGAGTACATAGGGATCTAGGCCCTTTATGGAAGAACCTGTGATAAGGGACTCAGGTTCTGCCTCTCCAGGAAACTCTTAAATCGAGGCATCTTGTCCTCCCCAGAGAATATGGATTAAAATGCCTAAAATGCTTAGAAAACTTTGAAGCATAAAATAACAAACTATATAATGAAGCAGCCCAACAGCATTTAAACTGTCAAGCAATTGCAAGAAAATGAAGAAACACAGTAACAGCAAATCATGAAGTTTTGTGTCAAACTCATCAAAGAAACTGTATCAAACACCAGAAGCATAAAAATCAATGAGGGGAAAAAAGATGGAGGGAAGTGATCATACATTTTAAAAGATTAAAATGAACAATAAATGGTAGAGTGCAATTTATTTTTAAAGTTTACAAATTTGATAAAGAGAAGTTGTATGTTCTATGATGTCACCTAATAATAATTTATTTCTCATATCTAAGATACAAAGAAAATACTAGCAACCCATTCTTTTTAGGGCAAGCCCTTTGACCTATTTTCCAGCAGCAGTAAATTATTTGTACTTATCTCACCAAAATCTTTTGCTCAACTGCCCTAGTACCTCCTTTTAAGGAAGTTGGTCAGTTTCATTTCAACCTGGAGTCCAGGGTTACTATAGACCTTACATTTATACCACTTGATTGGCAATTTTTATACTGCTAATGATTGTTATAATTTTACACATACTTTGTCTACCTAACTATGTTGCTGACGGACAGACAATGTATTTTATCTAGTATTTTTGAGACCTGGATATAAGGCCTTAATCAACATTTGGTAATGGTGATGAGGAATGTTGAAAGAGAAATGTAGAAATTAAAACCATGATGATATTTCATTAGTCCTATGATCTAAATAGTGAACTGAACAGGCACAGATAAGTTTATGACTGTTCATATGAAAATCCAACCCACTATCTCAGGAAATTCAGGCTCTCTGGGCCAACAACATGGTTTTTAAAAATCTGCATACCCTACTTTCCCTTAAAGCATATTTTATGATACAGAATCATCATTATATTTCTCATTGCATCATATGCATAAAAAAAGTTCATCCTGGGGCCTCCCTGGTGGCGCAGTGGTTGAGAGTCCGCCTGCCGATGCAGGGGATGCGGGTTCGTGCCCCGGTCTGGGAGGATCCCATATGCCGCGGAGCGGCTGGGCCCGTGAGCCATGGCCGCTGGGCCTGCGCGTCCGGAGCCTGTGCTCCGCAACGGGAGAGGCCACAACAGTGAGAGGCCCACATAACGCAAAAAGGGAAAAAAAAAAAAAAAAAAAAAAAAAGTTCATCCTAGGCATGTACAATAAAGATGAAGCATTATGGCCAAAAAAGTAAGCCTCATAAAAATATTAGTATTAAATCTGAGATAACTTTTAGGGCAGTGACTTGAACCTCAGTCTCCTCAATAATATCTTTCAAATGAGTATCTGATTCAGAGTTACACGTTGTAATCTGATGACTCAAAAAGAAACAAATTTTCCCCAGAACACCTTTACTTTAACCTATAAATAGAAGCAGTTATTTACCAGTTAACGCAATAGATGTCAGTGGGTAATATCAGCTAATGAAATGTGCTTTTGTGCCAGTCACTCTACGAATAATAAGAGCAGTGCAAATCATCCACCAACCAACCTGACAGAGGGGCCAACAAAGTTGAATTGTCTTGAAACTGTGCATCCCTTGCAGCTAAGTAGCAAATGTAGATTATGTCATTATTTTTCTGTCCTTCTGCCCAAATAAAATGCTGCATTTAGAAAAAGATATGAATCATAAATATGGGTGATCACCCTTAGATCATGATTTTCTCCTTTATAATTCCCATGGAAACTGGATGTCATTTACCCAGTCGACTGCTTCATCAGCACCTTGAAACTAACTTTAAACATATTCTCTCCATAGGCCATTCAGCTGAAATGTATCTATTGATGTAGTTGAACACCATTCATATTTCCCCACTCATCAAATAATATCCAGTAGTCATGCTAATATATTTAGAAGGGATCCTTCCACTAAGCTCTAGCTGTATATTGCTTGGGCAAAGTTCATGTGACTGAAACAATTTGCTTTCAGATATGATGTTAAGCAAAGAAAGTATAATGAGTGAGTTTTGACATAGTTGAAGAAAGCTGTCACCATAATGAAGTCTATGGTACATTCTATAGACAGCTTAAGTTTTTATTTTTGACTAAATTCTGATGTTCAAAGCTTTCTACTTCCTATTTGCATTCTATTGCAAAAAATTTAAACTTACGTTATTTATTTTTACATAAACCCTGGTGGTTCACAAAAGTAAGAAGTGATTAAGATATCAGAAATCAAAGGCTGAGATAGTGAAAGAGTTCATTTATTCTATATCACATCCTCAATTTCCACCCTTAGATAATGGAAACACAAATAAAAATACTTCTCACTCTAATTTTGCTGGAACATAGAAACTTACATTGTCTGTTAAACTACAATAATAAACTTCTCATATGACCAAGAGAATAGAAATGTGATTTCTGAATATTCACACATTAGATATTTTGACTCAAATTTTGGAATAAAACTTATCCTTTCAACTCCATGGCATTGTCTGTAGCTTGGAAAAAATTGTTATCAAATGCCTTCTGCACATATTTTCTCCTTCATATAGAAAATCTTAGTCAGTTTAATAAGAAAATCTTCTATTATTACTTTTTCATGCTTCCCTACAACTTTGGTGGATGAAATCAAGAAACAGTGACCATCTCCTTTCCAGATTATTCTAGATATATCTACATAACATTGGTTGAAAGAAATATCACACTAAGGCAATAGTTTGTTGTCTTCTTTCTCTTCTTACTCATCTATGCATTATTACAAAGCTCTTTGTCATCAACACAATTAAATTTAACGAATATTTATTGAGTACTTACTGGTTATAAGGTTCAACAAATGATATAAAGAAGAATAAGATATAGTTCCTGTCCATGTGATACTTCCAATCCTATAAAGTAATAAGACAAGTAGGCTATGGACTACAAAAAATGTTAGGTAAATATGAATAGAAAGGTAGGGGCAAATTTCCAAAGGGAATCAAAGAAGCAAGTGTGATGCTTGGGGTTAGTCTCAAAAGGTAGAGAAATTTTGTTCAGAGACAATCCCTATCAAATTACCAATGGCATTCTTCACAGAATTAGAACAAAACATTTTACAATTTGTACGGAAACACAAAAGACCTCGAATAGCCACAACAATCTTGAGAGAGAAAAATGGAGCTGGAGAAATCAGGCTCCCTGACTTCAAACTATACTACAACGCTACAGTAATCAAGACAGTATGGTACTAGCACAAAAAGAGAAAGATAGTACCAATAGTACAGGATAGAAGGCCCAGAGATAAACCCTGCACATATGGTCACCTAATTCATGACAAAGGAGACAAGAACATACAATGGAGAAAAGACAGCCTCTTCAATAAGTGGTGCTGGGAAAACTGAACAGCTGCATGTAAAAGAATGAAATTAGAACATTACCTAACATCATACACAAAAATAAACTCAAAATGGATTAAAGACCTAAATGTAAGACTGGACACTATAAAACTCTTAGAGAAACACATAGGAAAAACACTTTGACATAAATCACAGCAAGCTCTTTTTTGAACCACCCCCCTAGAGTAATGAAAATAAAAACAAAAATAAACAAATGGGACCTAATAAAACTTAAAAGCTTGTGCACAGCAAAGGAAACCATAAAGATGAAAAGATAACCCTCAGAATGGGAGAAAATATTTGCTAATGAAGCAATAGACAAAAGGACTAATCTCTAAAATATATAAACAGCTCATGGAGCTCAATATCAAAAAAACAAACAACCCAATCGAAAAATGGGCAGAAGACCTAAATAGACATTTCTCCAAGGAGGACATATAGATGGCCCAGGGGCACAGGAAAGGATGCTCAACATCACTAATTATTAGAGAAATGCAAATCAAAACTACAATGAAATATCACCTCACACTGGTCAGAATGGCCATCATGAAAAAATCAATAAACAATAAATGCTGGGGAGGGTGTGGAGAAAAGGGAACCCTCTTGCACTGTTGGTGGGAATGTAAATTGATACAGCCACTGTGGAGAAAATAATGGAGGTTCGTTAAAAAACTAAAAGTAGAACTACCGTATGACCCAGCAATCCCACTACTGGGCATATACCCTGAGAAAACCATAACTCAAAAAGACACATGCACCCCAAAGTTCATTGCAGCACTATTTACAATAGCCAGGACATGGAAACAACCTAAATGTCCATTCACAGATGAATGGATAAAGATGTGGTACATATATACAATGGAATATTACTCAGCCATAAAAAGGGATGAAATTGGGTCATTTGTAGAGACATGGATGGACCTAGAGTCTGTCATACAGAGTGAAGTTAGCCAGAAAAAAAAAAACAAATATCGTATATTAACACATATCTGTGGAATCTAGAAAAATGGTACAGATGAACCTATTTGCAGGGCAGGAATAGAGACGTAGATGTAGAGAATGGACATGTGGACACAGTGGGGGATGGGGAGGGTGGGACGAATTGGGAGATTGGGAATGGCATATATACACTACCATGCATAAAACAGATAGCTAGTGGGAACATGCTATAAAGCAGAGGAAGCTCAGCTCTGTGCTCTGTGATGACCTAGATGTGTGGGATGGAGGTTGGTGGGAGGAGGTCCAAGAGGGAGGGGATATATGTACACATATAGTTGATTCACTTCATTGTATGGCAGAAACTAACACAACATTGTAAAGCAATTATACTCCAATATAAAAAAACAAATAAAAAGAAATAAAGATAGTGAAGGCAGATGGAACTGCATGAGTCAAAACATAAAGATAGGAAATTGAAAAGTGGGTGTGAAAACTAGAAGTGGAGACTAGCAATTGAGATTTGGGAATAATATTCTGAGTGATAAGGTACAAGGAGGGAATCCTGGGAATGTCAGCCCATTGGCACAGATGCTTTCACCATAAATTCATGCCTCATTCAGAAGCAATATTGTATGGCAAATCATGATGGTGACTAGGGTATGCAGTAAGCTCATGGACAGTGATGCTCGAAGAAGTATAGCAAGCACTGAAGGAAAATCCATATCCAAAAAATCTTTCAGTGAAGACAACTCTGTCCACAACCCCTCCCCACCATGATGGAGGGTAGCTGACAGATCCTCCAAGGTACAAAGCAGGCTAAGGATTGATCACTGCTATAGATTGACTGTGGACACACAGTGATGATAGAAATATCTTGGGGAGAGAAAGTGTATATAACTGAGCACATGCATAATCTCCATCCCTGCCACCAAGACCATTTTTTCATGAGTTATTTTGAATAACCTCTGGAGTTGCTGGGGATAGAAGTTGACTGGCATCTACTATGGGTTATTTTGTCTGCTTGATTATTGAAAATCACTTCTGCAGTAAGTGGCTTTTAGGGAAAATTCATACAAGACACAAATATCACTATCCACACATTTGAGATCATTTTGAGAGTCCCATCCAAATTCCTCTCTCCCAAACCTCTTGTTATCAATCCTTTAATCTTGTTCCTGTTAAGCCCCTGACCATCTGGTCATTCTAATAGCTATTGTTTATGAATTGTGTGGATCCATACTTTAGGTAAAGTATTTTACTTTAGGTAAAATACTTTAGGGCATTTTACCTGCCCTTCAGGTAAAATGGACCTCCAGATAAAGACTGGAGCTTGGAGCTCTGCCCATGTGGAGGATTGTCCTTTCCCATTACCCTTTAAGGGATACTCCCTGAGTGGGGCTGTAACATGACAATAATCCACTTCTGTCTGTGATAGCATACTGTCTGACAGCAGAAGCTTCTATAAATCAAACATGAGGGGTTTTTTCTCCTAGGTCAAATTATCATGGTAATTTCCTCAAGAGGCCATAGATTGAGGGAGAAGTGGCAGTCAGGAAGAGTAAGTGCTATTGGAATGTAAGTAGCATGCTTGTGCAATTATTTGTGACTTCAGCACCAACTTGAGAGTGACTACATATTTCACTTCCATTTGATATTGGAAGACTGGTGTGCATACCTAACTACATGGCTTGATGGATCAACTATTAGCATTTTTAATAATGGGAAGCTACTTGTGCATACTTAAATAATTACTTAGTTATGTCCCATAGTCAGGCATTCCACCTCTACCAAAGCATGGATGTTGTAATGGAAATCCTGGGAGTGCCTTTAAAGAAGTTCCTTTTAAGTGTTTAGCAAACCAGTAAAATATAATACAGCATTGCTAAAGCCCTTCCATGATTTGAATACCTTTTCCTCTAAAATTTTTATAATTTAAAATTGGAAATAGACTATTTCCTTATGTTAACAACAAATAACCACCACAAAATCCCTATATTCACAAGAACACAATGGGTTTTACTTAATGCACTAGCCTACATAATTGCTTTCATAGATAAAGCAAAGTTGATGATGAAGATTACCTTCATGGAATCTTCATGGAATCATGAAATGGAAACACCAACAATGTCTCAGCCTCTCAAGGAGTATCCTGTTCTGAGTAGCAGTCTCCTAGAATAAATTTAATTCACCACAATGGACGTCACTAGTTAATACTCAAAACTTGACAAGTAATATATGTATTATTCTGGATAGATGTGTGAGTTTTATAAGACTTTTGATTGACATTTATCCATCATGAAATGCTGAGGAAGGCTCCCTCATGTAATAAGAGAGTAAGAAGCATATAGGACAAAACATTACATGAAAACAGCTGGAGTCTTAAGGATGATGTAATTCAGGAAGTACTATTGGTTTTTCTTATTTACAGCCATTTTCATATTTTACCTTCATATGTAGCTCTATTTTCTAAATGAAAGATTCTGGTTTTGAAAGCCAATCTTCGTCCCAGTATTTCCCAAATCTTGTTTTAATGTGTGGAAGCAGAAGAGGAGTAAGCAAAAATTTAGATTTGTGGGCTTCCCCGGTGGCTCAGTGGTTGAGAGTCCAGCTGCCAATGCAGGGGACACGGGTTCGTGCCCCGGTCTGCGAACATCCCACATGCCGCGGAGCGGCTGGGCCCGTGAGCCATGGCCGCTGAGCCTGCGCGTCCGGAGCCTGTGTTTCACGATGGGAGACCACAGCAGTGAGAGGCCAACATACCGCAAAAAAAAAAAAAATTTAGATTTGTGACACCACTCTAAAAAACTGGTCTCACCCAAGTTTCTCAAGAAGTTCTTCTATCTCGTTTTGCCTTTATGTGTGAAATGATTTATTGATGTGTGAAAGTAGAAAAATCATCAGCAGCCGTCATTTTGATATCCAGACTGGAAGACATGGCTATTTGGGCAGCCCCTACATTTTTTCATAATTTTTACCAACTTCCTTGCAAAGCATGCCACACTGTAAAAACCCAGTGGGTGTAAATCTCTTGTGAGAGCTGGAAAACTCCCACTGGCTTAGTGGATGTTTGTTTGCAGATAGAAAATTGGCTGAGGAAAAATATCTCCTCTACTAAGCGACTCTGCATCAAGGAGACTAGGTGATGCAGAACAAAAAAATTGTATATTCATTGGCTGTGTCAGTACAAATGAAAGAGTCAAACTTATATTTTGGCAATGTCAATTTACTCCACAGGCAAATAAACTGCAATAATATCAACAGGCCTCACATAAACTGGAGAGAATTGCCTTCCTAGAGTCATATATGCTAACCCTGATTCAGAACATGGCACATTGCATCGGAATTGTTTTTGTCTATGAGTGTCCTTTACTCTTAAAGGTTACATGCAGGTACACTTACAGCTACTCCTCAGTAAGTGTGCAGGGACAATGAATGATGAAACACGGAGCATGATTTATGGATCAAGTCAAATAACTTAATTTTACTGGAATGCTAAGAAAATAGTGTGCTCTGAATTAATTTCTGATTAATAGACAATTGAATAAAACCTGTTTTATGTGGGCCTTATAGCTATAAAGTTTTCTGAAATATGCTGGTTCACATTCCCACCTAGCAGATACATGGTTGAGGGTCTGCAAAGAACTTCCTGATTTCTGTCAGTGATTCAATAATTTTGTCAATCACCCTTTTTATACTAATATTTCCTTCTAGGGACGTTACATATATTAATTCACTTCATCTTTACAAGGACTTTATAAGATAGACCTTTCAATAAACTACATTCTACAGTTGAGGATACTGACAACAGGGAGAGGCTGAACTTGGCACTTTAAATGTAGAGCCCACATTCTTAACCACCATATCATGCTGCCTCAAAGTCTAGCATACAGTCACTTGGATGTAGAATATTACATATTTTTGTTTCTTTCTCCCTTGGTTTCCAAAACCAGTTTTCAAGTCATAATCAATCCTGTACCATCCTTTAAATTGCCACTGCTTCTTACCACCCAACTCCTGGACACTGTCATATGTTCACAGAACAAATACAGAGTATTCTAACTGACTGTTCCATCTGTCTTCATTCTTTGCCTCTAGTTCATCACATGCAATGCTACAAAATTAATCTTTCTGGAGCACAACCTGAATTTTGTGCCTATACACCTGTTTCTTGCTCTAATACAAAAATCCTTCATTCTAGTCAAACCAATATCCTCATTCTACCCTTGCATCTTTTTTTTTTTTTTTTTTTTTTTTTGCAGTACGCGGGCCTCTCATTGTTGTGGCCTCTCCCGTTGCAGAGCACAGGCTCCGGACGCGCAGGCTCAGCAGCCATGGCTCATGGGCCTAGCCGCTCCGCGGCATGTGGGATCTTCCCAGACCGGGGCACGAACCCGTGTCCCCTGCATCAGCAGGCGGACTCTCAACCACTGCGCCACCAGAGAAGCCCTACCCTTGCATCTTTGACAGTCAACCCATTTGTATCACTACACTCAACTGGAATGCCTTCCTCTTCCCTTTCTACCTATAGGAAAACAATACTCATATTTCAGGTCACATTTTAAGGCTTCTCTGAGCTCCAGAACGAGTCTCAGCCTACAGTTACTATCTCATTACATACCCCAAACATTTGGCAGCCATTCAGCATAAGATCACTCACTGCTTTCACTTTGTAGGTAAAAGCTCATTTTACAATTGATGGTAGAGTTCTGGGATTGTAAAAGGTTTAGGTAATGTTGAACTGAATATTAATTGACCCCAAAATACTCAGCAAAATTTTTCCCACTACCCAAATTTCTTCTTCTGAAAGAGAACAGAAAATCCAGGTTAATTTACATTTATGTTATTTTGAGTTGTTAAGTAGAAGGATTACTGGTTTACCCATCCAGAGCCCATTTCTCTATTGCATAAAAATTATTTAGTGCTAGGAACTAGTTGTGTTTAACAGTCTCCTTTAAAAGTTTAACCAGACATTTAAACATTTTTAAATTACCAGCAGTAAATTCACTCTGTGCTATGAAAAATACTCATTCCTAGAGAGAGTAGAATCTAAAAGTGTACAAAATTTCAGATTTGAGAATGACCATAATCATAGATATTTCAATGTGTGTGTTTGAGGGAGGGATAGGGAATTGAGAGAAGTGATGAAAAATGGACTGACTAAAATTCCAAAATATAGCCAAAATTCATTTCCATCCTGTGCACATAGAAGAATTGTTTTTTTACCTGCATGTGCCATAATAATTTACCACATTTCATCCAATTATAAGCAAGGTATCCACAAACTTATAAGACTGGCTTGTGAAGATCAATAATATAGAAATCATGGCAGTATTTACTGTCTCAAAAATAATTTACCAGAAAAGGTTTTGATCCTAGGAATAGGTGAAGTAAATCTTATAAACATTTGAGAGAGAGATCAATACAATGAAACCCCACTTTCAATGAAAAGTTGAAATGTAACTGCAAAAGCTCTCTTTTAGGGGAAACTTTAACTTACAGTAAACATATGCAGTTAATAAGCTTGAATTATTTGATATAAGAGGTTATCATAGAAACGTTGACAGAACATTGAAATGTCACGAAAGGCACCACTATTATCTAATGCGGTCTTCATACCTCGTGACAAAAGAAGTAATGATTAAAGTTACATTCTCAAAATCATCTGTCACTCCCATGGGTTAACAACTTTCTAATGTAGTAGAAAATGCTTGTGATAAACAGATATGTCACATGTCAATGAAAAAAAATGAAGATAAAAGTTCTCCAATTATGTGCTGGGGGAAAGAAGTAACATGTTTTGATATTTTAACATAACTAAAGTTCACATTTCATTTCAGAACTGCCAGGAAAATAATGAAAAGTACTGTGTGAAAAACATGGTCTTTAAATTCAATTTCCCACTGATGTGTTAATGAACTTGAAAAAATATCAAAGTATAATATAAAAGGCACAGGCGGGCTTCCCTGGTGGTGCAGTGGTTGAGAGTCCGCCTGCCGATGCAGGGGACACAGGTTCGTGCCCCAGTCCAGGAAGATCCCACATGCCGCGGAGTAGCTGGGCCCGTAAGCCATGGCCGCTGAGCCTGTGGGTCCGGAGCCTGTGCTCCGCAACGGGAGAGGCCACAACAGTGAGAGGCCCGCGTACGGCAAAAAAAAAAAAAGGCACAAGGCAAGTTACAAGTAGGGAAAGATATTTTTAATAACATACTTCAGTAAAAGTAGACATTACTCTTTTAATATTTTCATTACTGAAATGTTTACAAAGATATTTTTCAATTAACAGCAAATCTGCCTTCTCTGTCCACTATATTCTTAGAATTTAGAAAAATTTACCATGAGTCCAAATAGAGCTAACAGTAATCAGTATGAACAGGCTTTTCTAGGATGAATAGAAATCTCATGTAGGTATTCCTTGCTTTGTGTCATAAATGTGAAACTAAGAACATAGAATTTTTTTATTTCTTACTTTTAAAAAAGCAAGAGAAAGTATGTAGCATATTATTTTGTAAATCAAATAATCAAACATTGGGTTACTTTTTTTTCTAGTCAGTTGAGATTTTCATATAAAACAACATCCTTTAACAAGTAGGAGGTGTTTCATGGATAGAAATTTTATTGGCAAACTTTATTGTCAAAGTTGAAATAACATAGGAAGTAAAGCAATTCACAGAATATTTTCTGTGTTAGATGCAAACATAGGCATTATATTTTAATTTAATTATTAAATCAGGTACATGGTTCTGCTTAAGAATTAAACTGCTTCAACCTATGAGGCTACTTCTCACTCTATCCTTAATTAAGAAAGCAAAATTCTCTTCTAGTAATGCTTCTTTATGTGGCAGCTATTTGCTTGCTGTTATTGGACATTTAAATTCTTCTTTGCTTACCTTAAGCTTCTTTACTTATTTGTTCCTTTACAGGTTGTTGATACAATAATGGGAAAGTTTTCACAACGTGCTGAATCAGCAGGAAAACTTCAAAAACTGTTTTAAAATATCTTGAACACTGGTAAAGTGGGGAGGGGAGGTTCATCAAAACAGTGTATGGAGTTTTAAAGTGAGCTTATGAAGCAGATTAAAACAGTCAGAACTTGCAACAGTGGAAATTAATTAGTTTCAGATTTAAGGAAAAGTTCTGTAAGAAAGTGTGAAAGAACTTCAAATAGGAACTAAATGAGTGAAAGTGACCTACATTTCCATACGTAAATCAAGTTGCATCCAAATATTTCTTCTGAAATAGTCATACAAGTACCAGCTATTAATTCAAAAATTAGGCTTCAGTCACATATATAAAGTATCCAAATCATGAATTGCAAGAGTCCCACCACATGAGAGTCTGATCACACTTGCAGTGGTATGTGAAATTCTTGGCACCATGTTTTAAGAACAAGTATTTCCAGAAGCAACCAATGTTGTGAGAAAGCTTGAAACCCCACAATGTTTATAGTGGAGAAACTTAGGGGACAATTGATCTTCATTTTCAAACAACTTGACTTCCATATAAGAGAAGGAATCATTTACTCTACGAAGCTCTGGAGGATGAATCGGAGAGAAAAGACATATCAGTGTAAGGAAACATCTTATGAAAGTCAAAAGGAATAGGCTGCTTCCTGAGGTAACCAGCAACTCACCACTGACCATGATCTAGCAGAAACTAAAAGACAATCCATGAGAGATGCAATGTTTCAGTAAGATTAATTACCCTTATTTGTTGTTTTAAATAAGGAAAATTCATAGGACAACTACAGAATTGCTACAAAAAGTTCCAAATGATTTCATACGGTTTATTAACCTATCAAAATTTCAAAATGCTCCTCCACTAACAGAGTAAAAACTGCACTTGATGAAAATGAACATAAGTAATTTCCATAATTAATCTATGAATCTTTTTTTTCCAAATTTGCTTATAATTCTTATTTTGGTGAAATCTGACTTTTTACATTTAACTCCTTTTTTGGCCATGGGCCATTAGGTCACGAATTAACTATATAATTTAATAATATTAATTCATATTAAAAATTTATTAATTATTAAGAATATACAACGGGGAAAGGATAGTCTCTTCAATAAATGGTGCTGGGAAACATGGATAGCCACGTGCAAAAGATTGAAACTGGACTCATATCTTACACTACACACAAAAACCAACTCAAAATGGATTATAGACTTGAATATATGATCTGAAAGCATAAAACTCTTAGAAGAAAACACAGGGGATAAGCTCCTTCATCTCAGTCTGGCAACGATTTTTTGGATTTGACGCCAAAAACAAAGGCAACAAAAGCAAAAGCAAACAAGTGAGACTAGATCAAATGAAAAAGCTTTTGCACAGCAAAAGAAATCATCAACAAAACAAAAAGGCAACCTATGGAATGGGAGAAAGTATTTGTAAACCACATATCCAAAATATCCAAGGAACTCACACAGCTCAATAGCAAAAACCAAAACAAAACAAAAAAACAAAGAACCCAATTTTAAAATGGACAAAGGACTTGCACAGACATTTTTCCAAAGAAAACATACAAATAACCAACAGGTAAATGAAAAGGTGCTCAATATCACTAATCATCAGGGAAATGCAAATCAAAACCACAATATCACCTCACACCTTTTAAGGTGTCTATTAGCATCAAAAAACCCAAGAGATAACAGTTGCAGGCCAGGATTTGTAGAAAGGGAAGCCTTATACACTATTGGTGGGACTATAAACTGGTACAGCTGCTATAGAAGACACTATGAAGGTCATCAAAAAGTTAAAAATAGAACTGCCATATCCTCCAGCAATCTCACTTCTGGGTATGTATCCAAAGGAAACAAAACCACCATCTCAAAGAGATATCTGCACTCCCATGTTCATCACAGCATTATTCACAATAGCCAAGATAGGGAAAAAGCCTAAGTGTTCATCAGTGGGTGAATGGATCTAAAAAAATGTGATTTTATATATATATATATATAGTATACACACACAATAGAATATTATTCAGTCTTAAAAAAGAAGGAAATCCTGTCATTTGCAAAAACATGGATGAACCTGAAGAGCATTATGCTAAGTGATATAAACCAGACAAAGAAAGACAAACACTGCATGGTATCACTTATATGTGAAATCTCAAAACAAAAAAAATTTCAAACTCATAGACTCAGCAAGTTGGCAGGGGCTGGAGGCTGGGAGAAATAAGGAGAGGCTGGTAACAAGATACAAACTTAGTTTTTCTCTTTTGTTTTTTTCTTGTTTTTTTGTTTCTTTGTTTATATCTTGAGTATAATTGCTTTACAACGTTCTGTTAGTTTCTGTTGTACAAAAAAGTGAATCAGCTGTAAGTATACATATATCCCCATATCCCCTCCCTCTTGAGCATCCCTCCCTCCCATCCTCCCTATCCCACCCCTCTAGGTCATCACAAAGCATTGAGCCGACCTCTCTGTGCTATGCAGCAGCTTCCCACTAGCCATCCATTTTACATTTGGTAGGGTATATGTATCAATGCTACTCTCTCACTTCATCCCAGCTTCCTCTCCCCCCAACACTGTGTCCCCAAGTCCATGCTCTACGTCTGCGTCTTTATTCCTGCCCTGCCACTAGATTCATCAGAAACATTTTCTTTTTTTTAGATTCCATATATATGTGTTAGCATACTGTATTTGTTTTTCTGTTTCTGACTTACTTCACTCTGTATGACAGACTCTAGGTCCATCCACCTCACTACAAATAACTCAATTTCGTTTCTTTTTATGGCTGAGTAATATTCCATTGTATATATGTGCCACATGTTCTTTATCCATTCATCTGTCGATGGACACTTAGGTTGCTTCCATGTCCTGGCTATTGTAAATAGAGCTGCAATGAACATTTTGGTACATGACTCTTTTTGAATTATGGTTTTCTCAGGGTATATGCCCAGTAGTGGGATTGCTGGGTCGTATGGTAGTTCTATTTGTAGTTTTTTAAGGAACCTCCATACTGTTCTCCATGGTGGCTGTATCAATTTACATACCATGTTCTTGGATTGGAAGAATCAACATTGTGAAAATGACTCTACTATCCAAAGCAATCTACAGATTCAATGTAATCCCAATCAAACTAGCACTGGCATTTTTCACAGAACTAGAACAAAAAATTTCAAAATTTGTTTGGAAAAACAGAAGACCCCGAATAGCCAAAGCAATCTTGAGAACGACAAACGGAGCTGGAGGAATCAGGCTCCCTGATTTCAGGCTACTACAAAGCTACAGTAATCAAGACAGTATGGTACTGGCACAGAAACAGAAATATAGATCAATGGAACAGGACAGAAAGCCCAGAGATAAACCCACGCACATATGGTCACCTTATCTTTGATAAAGGAGGAAAGAATATACAATGGAGAAAAGACAGCCTCTTCAGTAAGTGGTGCTGGGAAAACTGGGCAGCTACATGTAAAAGAATGAAATTAGAACACTTCCTAACACCATACACAAAAATAAATTCAAAATGGATTACAGCTCTAAATGTACGGCCAGACACTATAAAACTCTTAGAGGAAAATATAGGCAGAACACTCTTTGGCATAAATTACAAACTTAGTTTTAAGATGAATAGGTCTGAGAATCTAACATGGTGACTATAGTTGATAATACTGTATTCTATAATTGGAATTTGCTCAGAGAGTAAAACTTAAGTTTTCTCACCACAAAAAAGGGTAACTATGTGCGATGATGGGTGTGTTAATTAATTCAATGGTTGGAATAAATGTATATGCATATCAAATCATCTTGTACACTTTAAATATATTACAATTTTATTTGTCAAATACACCTCAGTAAAGCTACAAAATATTGATATAAAATAAAGTAAAATTAGAAATACTTGAAAATTGAGTCCTGTAGAATTTACTCAACTGTGCAATATTAAGAAGCTTTAATTCTCTCTTTGTCTTCAAACATTCTAAAATGTTTTCAAGTTAAAATTTTTGACAAGTTCTTCCAGGAAAGCTCACTGCTCAGCTTGCTGGAGATAGACAACTCTTGAGTGAATCATGTCTAAACCCAGAGCCAAGCACTGCATGGGAGAAACTCGCCTGATGTATGACTTTAGTTCTGGAATTCTTGATACAATTGGGCCAGTTTGTTCTTCAAGTTGACGATTTGCACAAGGGTAAATATTAACATGAAACTTAAAGAAACCTGAGGAACTATATGAATCCCAGAGTATGTGAAGTTTAACCCCTTTCAACTTCTGGACAAATTCTGCTTGATCTATAATAATATTAATAGATATGTTAAACCTCAACTATGTGCTAGATCATTGAAGCACCAGAGATAAAATAAAAAACGACCAATATACTGGCTGTCACTAAGCCCTATGCAGTTCAGACTAGTGAGAAAGACAGGTAAGTAATAAGAGCAATATGATGCAGTTCACACTACAATAGAGGCCATGTAAGCATTAAAAAAAAAAAAAGGAAAGTTTGTTACAATAATTAAGTGGACTAGCAAAGAAGAACATTCCAGACAGAGGGAATATGATACAAACAAGCGGACCACTGGAAAGAACGTGAGTAGTTCTTACGGGGCGGGGCGAGTGAATTTTACACAGAAAAGTGATGGGAGATAAGGCAAGAGATACATCTAAGGGCTAGAACGAGAGGGTGTTTTTTTTCTTAATTCATAATTAGGATTTTTAACTTTATCCTACACATATATCCACGTGGGAGCCGCTGCCAGATTTTAAGCAGCAGAAAAACAAAGAAGTTCATACTTTTGAAAGGTCATTTTTTAGAAACAATGTGGAGAATTCACTTGAAGAGGTGAGCCTGGAAGCAGGAAGAAATGCTTGGAAACTAACGCAGTAATATACTAGGCTAAATATAACATGCTGCTGAAGAAAAGCAGTGACACTGGAGATGAAGAGGAAGTGACTGACCTGGTATATTTCTGAGGTAGGGTTTATAAAACAAGTGAAAAATTGGGGGTGAGGCTAAGAGAAAGGATGATGTCATGTATGAATCATCTTTCTCTCCTAGGCTTATTGCGTCAGTGGGAAAAATATCAACTCAAGATGAACAATTGATTTGAGAATATTATAAACAATTTTGGTTTTGAAAGGCCTCTTTAGGCTTTGAGGTGCTTGTAAGACATGCATGTATTTTGGTAAAACTGTCCAGTAGGAAGTTAAGATTATAGATCTGGAGTTGAGCATTCCTTCCTCAAAGTGGCTTCTTAATTACCCAGTGTTGGCATATTCAAATAGCTGTATAGGTTAATGCATTTGCTCCCCTATAACACAACATTTCCCACTTCTGATGATGACATACTGTAATTAAGCAAGTTATTTATTATAATAAAATGTGCATAGAATAATAGAGTTTAAAGGAGTTTCAGAAATTATTATACTCTTCTTTTTTATTTGAACTGAAAACTGTACCTAATGCATTCCCTGAAACACCACTGACTTCTTTAAAATCTCTGGCATAGATGACGAAATAACTCCCTTGATAACATAGGCTAGCATCTCACCAAAATGACAGGAGGATTTTGCTAATGCTAGCTTATACCCTTCATGCTGCAAGTGTAGTTCCTTCTTTCTGGTCTTATTCTTAGTGGAAATAGAGAACAGCTGTTTAATGCTAATAGCAAAATCAGCACATTTAAAATTGTTGAATACACACTTCAGACTTTGAATTATGAACTTGGCAATATTTATGAATTTATACCATGAAAAATAAACTAGATTCATCACGGTATCTTTCAAACTGCATGGCAGTGTGATAAAACAGTGTTCTCAACATTAAAGTTTCAAAGTACTATCCTAGAAGTGATGTTCTAGAATCCTGAAGTGGTTAAATATTTTTGAATAAACTATATGAAAGTATTTTTTATCCATACAGATTTCAAATGAAATGAGTAGGCCTAAAATAATAAAAATAAATCACTATTTGCATTCCAAGTTGCAATATCAGCCACCCACAATCTTCAGAAACTCCAATATTATATCCAGCTACAAAAATTATTTGTACTGGAGGTTTACGTAGGTTTTAATGAAATATTAATAAATTGTAATCACTTTAATGCAATTCCAAAGGGTAAACATAATAGTTGTTTGCAGTCCTAAAAGCTGTATTTGTTTGTGCTTGCTCATCCTCACACCCACTGATTTCAGGGATGGGTATTAAAGGGAGATAGAAGTAAGAGAAAAATGATTTCTTGACTTAAATATAATTCATTCCCTATTGCTAGCCCTGATTAAGTAAGTCTGAATAGAAATATTTTCCCCATCTTTTGAACCTATCTAGCAGGTTTTTTTCCTAAGAAAATACAGTTGGTCATTGTTCACTGAAGTTGGCCACTTCCAACCTCTTACCTACTTCACCTCCAAAATGGGGATGTGCAGGGGAACATAAATGTTATATATAAATGACCTATTTCAAAAGTAGTTTTGTTTACTTTCAAATTTAAGTCATTTTACAGTGTTGTGAATAGGCTGAACTCTAGTGCAAGTGGTGAATAAAGGAAAAATATTTTTCTTGGAAATGCCCTATGAACCAAAAGCCCACATGGAAGTCAAATGCATACACCACCAATATAAAAAATATGTAGGGTGAACTTATTTGCTATATGAACTTATTATCTCCTAAGTGTTTGGGGAGAAGAGAGGAGTCATAAACAAAGCCAGAAAACCCCACCAAAAAAACACATGATTACGGCAAGTACTTCTAAACCTTTGAATAACTCCACATTTCTAGGACTCACCAACCAACCTCTACCAAGTCCATTGTTTTAAAAGTGCCTAAGAACCCAGATCCTGGAGTACAATAGACCTAGGTTTATAATCCTGGTTCTACAGTGTACTTCCTGGGTGATCATAGTCAAGTCACAAACTCTAATCTTTCGTTTCCTCATCCATAAAAGGAAGATACTTATACCAACCCTGTAGGGCCATGTGATGTCTAAATGTTATAATGCGTGCAAAATGCCTGGCACACAAGGCTAAATTATTATAATTATTATTATGGCTTCATTGCTATTTGAATCAATCATACCATCCCCTAATTAGTTTAATGTTGCTGCTTATTTAGTACTAAATTTTCCACTCTTCTTTTATTACTGCGTTTTTCTTGAGTACGCTGGTAACACATCTGAGGTACTCCCACATCAACCCATACACAAATACCTAGCTGCTAATACAATGTGTTAGTAGCATACCCAAATGTATCTGCCAATTTTCTTCCCTTTAAGGAATGTTTCTGGTAGTGAGCTAAGAAAAGACTTATGGATTCTCTATCACACTTAAAAGTGACCAAACTACCACAACTCACAGTACCTACTGTTATGAAAAGAGTAATGACTAACTGCCTCTTTGAGCCCGTTTCTAAACTGCCCTACGAATCTGTGATACTTGTTAAAGATTGACAGCTTATGTCTACTGCTTCTATTCAGGCTATCAATCTAGTATTGATGAAACCAGCTCAGTGTCATTCCAGAGGAAACAGAGATGACAAATCATAAGTGGGACTGGAAGCAAACTATTGATTAAAGCAACAGATCATCACATACTATATTTAACAAAGCATTAAGACTACTGAGTGCTCCAAATTCTTATTCATCAACCAATACACATTATATTTCTATGCACCAAAGGACAAGTCCTGCAATAATCAAATATTCTTAAGAATATTACAATTTAATATCCTAGAAGTCCAGACTGTCTCTCCAGATTTGATAGACTAGTCTATAATTCAGGAAATATGATGTTGCAAATTATAGCTCAATGTTTTAAGGTGACCATCAGTATAACAAAGAAGAAACAATTACTAAAATAAGCTGCTATCTTTATGAACGCTTCTAAAATCCATCTCACTTATAAGTTGCATTTGAAAATTAGAAACCAAGATTGGATAGTGGTAATGATTTCAAAACTTTGTGAATATATAAACAAAAGCTCACTGAATTATATACTTTAAATGGGTGAACTTTATTATTTGTGAATTGTATCTCAATAAAGTTTTTATTAAAAAGTTAGAAACTATGTTTTAGAACAACAGAAAAAAATTCATTTGAATCCCCACCCCCGGAGGCGGGGAGAGCGGAGGAGCTCTAGTTCCAAAGAAATTAAAATTGTCAGCTATGTTTTATAAATTTAAAGACAAAGATGATTTCAGCAAACTTTTCAAGCACAGTAAGATATTGTACATGTGGGCATTTTTTCTAAGTAAAATCTAAGTGAATTACAAATGATCTAGGCTTGTTAGTATTTGTAAAATTATGTAAAATAAAAAGGCCAGCTCCTTCATCTTCCTTCCCAGTCCTCATTTGGAAGGCAGGGGGGTGAGAACAGAGGAGAGCAGAAATAGGAGGAAATAGTGAGTCAAACTTTTATTAAATAATAATGAATTAACATTGCCCCAGGTGATCTCTAGAGCTCCAATTACTTACCTTCTTCTTTCAATGTTTAAATCTGAAGCTAGGGGGAAAAAAGACAGAAAATACTGCAGAAATCACCCTCAAAGGACAATGTAGAAGCAAAGAGGGCACAAAGTTTAAGAAAGGGAACAGTGAATGGAATGATAAATGGAAGACTACTTCAACAGAAACCATTTCAAACTCAAATTGGAGTTTCTGCATCGTGAAATCAATCTCAAATTAAGGCTGTGTGAACACAGTGTGTGTAACACACTTTCTGTCTTGAAAATATAGCAGAGGTATTGAAGTTTTGCTACCCTTCCTTATAGGTGTTTAAGTGTGATTGGTACTATATGTAGACACAGAAATTTTAACTTATCTTCCCTTAAATTACCAGAGTCATTCATCCGAAGTTTCTGATGTTTAACATCCAACTGACTTACCATCCAATTTGGTCAGATTTGAGTTCTGTCCTGGTTATTATAGAGGTTATCCTGAGGGTATTAGGAATATCAAGTTTTTAGAACTTCTGGTTGGGAAAACTGCTACATTTTTTTCTATAATTATTTTCTGGTAACTATTCTATAGCTGAGAATTTTTATTAAATCTTATAGGTCTAATCCATATTAAGAAAAATAAGAAAATTAATGTCCAATTCTTCTGAGAAAGGCTTTACATAAATACAAACCTTTCAATGTATCAGACTTTATAGCCTCTTTGTATGGAAATATAATGTTAATGGAAGGTTAGGTTGTCATATGGGTTGATTGCAATGCCCTAAAAATACTTTTTTTCCAATAACCTCCAATACTAAATTTGGAAAATTAATTATACATTTTATGCACTAGTGAATAGAACATAAATGAAATGTTGCTGCTGTTCCTTGTGTAGTGTTGACTTCAAAAGAGAAAGGGACATATAACTTTATAACTAGCTGTAAATAAAGAGCAAACAAATCACTTACATCAATTAATGGATTCTGCTCAGGAGAATGTTGTCAAGTCTAACAGCCCTAACTTTGAAATTAAATTATCTTCAAAAAAATAAAATCATAAAACTTCCGCTTTTCGAGTGATGAGGAGACTCTAGCAAGGTCTTCTACTATACTAAGAATTACTACATTTATGAAATATTTCACAATCCAATTCCCAGTGTAGTAAGAAACCTTATGAAGCCAGTAAAGCCAACGTCTACACCAGCAGTCATTAGTATAACTGTCAGAATAAGAAAAGGAAAAGGTTTTCGATAATTTAGCATTCTTCATTTTAGCAACTTTTGAAGTTCATGGTTCTTTTTTTTTAAGTAATAGATTGCATTTCATCTATAATAAGGCTAGGTCTACTTTGATTTGCATTTTAGTCTGATATGTGATCAAACTGTTTCTCTGTAATCATAATTTTTTGTATCACGTGGTATTTCAGCTTCCTTAGATAAGCAGTCAGAACTCAGATTTTGCAACAAAGTAAGAAGTGAAGCACTTATAGTTTTTTTAAGAGTAGAGATGATTGAATTGTGGTACACTGTCTGCAATAACACAGAGTTGACTTTTTCAGAGAAAATGCCTCTTTAATAAATCCAATATTGTACTTTAAGCCTCTTTTCCATTCTAAATGCAACCAATAGACAACCAGCATAGTCAAGATCAAAACTGTAAGTCAGTTTGTATATTAATTTTGGATTTGGTCACTAAATTTTACCTAGTACTCATTTTTTCCTCAAGTAAAAGCTTTCTTAATTAACTTTATTAATTAGCTTCATGAGAGATCATATACATACTATTGGTTCTTCTACACATTTCCAAACCACATGCATCAACATAATTCTTTTAAAACCCTCAAATTTAAAGGACTTCTAGCCATGGTTACACTGTGAAGTTATAAATATTTCAGATTACACAGCATGTAACTGAATGCTGAGTAGGGCTCAGCAGTTCTAATTTATATTATTAATTCATCCATTCTTCTGGAAGGAGAGTGAGAGGAGATGTATTTATTCCAGTTTTACTATACTAATACAGTTAATAGCCAGATCAGTGATAAGTGCTTCTTGCTTTAATTTTTGAAATATTGACCAAAGTGTCATCTTTGTGGACTGCAAGATTCCGGGAAATTTTACATATTGCATTTCTACTAGAGCAGACATATAAGGAGGTAGAACAAATAGAAGAAAATTCTTGCCTACTCTGGGATAAATTGTCACTCTAAATAAATTACATAAGCAAGGCACTTTTTTTTTTTGGCTCCTCCCGTGGGTTTTAAGGTCATGTGCTTTTGCTTGACTTGATACAATTTAGGATCATAAAACTTTAATCACCAGACATAACTGTTAATAATTTTGTAATATTTCCAAAAATTGAAAATAATGTGGCATTGATTCTTAAAGCAATTTCAAAAGAGATGTTAATTTCAAAAGCAATGTTAGGAAATATTTTGATGAATCACTGAAATGAGTGTCTAGTCTTTGAAAGGCAAACAACATTCTTAGATGTATATATTCTGTTGGGACTTTTTTTCTGTGAGGGGTGGAATTGCAGATAACTCTGTTAAAAATTTTTAATGCCATATTAATTGATAAAAACAAACAAATAAACAAAAACACCTCTCAACAAGCCAGGACTACTGACAAAATCCAGCCATAATACTTTGTAATCAAACCAGACAGTGGAAATGCTGCTTCCCACTGTGTTACCTGGCTGGAAATAATATAATGATCAATATTTCTGTTCACCTTTAACTTCCTCCCTTATGTCTTCTGAACTTCAGCTCAGTTATATCGACAAAAAGATTGAAGTCATCATAAAGCCAGAAATGCACAGAGTTGACAATGACAGATTAAGCCATCTAGTTCTTGATTAAGCAGCTTTTTTTTTTTTTTGGTCATTGTATATAATACTCTAAAAGATAAAGGTTTATTTTTGTATCATATCTTAGTAGATGAAGATTTCTGGCCAAATGGAAGGGCAACAAAGTTGAATTCTCTGGCAAATCTTGCCCCCCAGCATTGTTCTACTGGCAGTGTAAGGAATCGTTACTCTCCATTACAAGATCACCTAGTAAAAGATTTTTACTATCATTTTCCTGCTAATGACTAGAAGACACCCAAGTAGTAAAATGATGTCACTTCAAAAATCAAAAGTCCAGAAAATAAATTTCAACTCAGGCAGTTCTACTCCAGGGCTCTCATTGCATAATAATAGGCATATAGTCATTGCTGTACTGGATTTTGCTTCAAATTAAACTCTACTTTGAGAGAATGAGGGATTTGTGCACTTGGCCATAAATAAAAAGTATATAAAATTTTGGTGATAAGAAAATATTTTATTTAAGATTTTTTCGTTTAGTCTTAAAAGGGGATATTTGCTATCCCTTGCCTTCAAAGCATCATCTTGAGTGAACTTTTATTGCTCTAAGACATTGAAATGTGTGGAGACTTAGTCCTTCAAATTTGTTGGTGAGAAGAAAAGAAAGTCCTCATTTCTTTGGTTTAATGTTACAATCTGTAACATTAAACCAAAAGACTGCTTTATGTTTACCAATGCAGCCTGATTGAGACATTTTATTAACTAAGCATAGTTAATAGGTTATTCATAGTAGGATGGGTAAGAAAATATCTTTCAGTTCACTCTGCTTCCATTACAAGTGAAGCTTTTTCAGAGAAGGGAGGCCACTTAGATAGGGAAATAATGCAGGTCTTAATTTATGTAAGTATGTCACGATGAGAAGAGAGAGAAGCAAAGTCTGACAAAAAGAAATTCCCATCAACAAAGCAAATGATTGGTGCTTATTAATCAACTAAGTAATTCTTGTTGGTCAGCTTCCCAATAATGATGATGAGATTAGTGGTGGTGGCAGTAGTGGTGGTAGTGGTAGTGTGTTTTTAATAGCTGGTTTGGTCCTGCCATGCTAAATCTGGTGTCTTCCAGTATACATTATCTTTAGGAGATGGCAGATGTTAAGGGTTTGCCAAACCCCCTATGGCAAATTTGATACCATAGATGAGTTAGAACATAGGATACGGAGTTTATAAGCCACGTTATCCAAATGGATTAAACTCAGATGATTATGTTGTTTACTGGGGAAGGTATGGATGGCAAGCAAAAAAAAGAAATTACATAGCTGTGTGAGTTCTGTAGTGAAATTGATTATTGCCTAAAATTTTATGTTCAAGATTTTTCTGTTAGGTAGCATCTTACAGTAAAACGTAGACTCCATTATTTGTATTCTTGTCTAATAGATATACATAAAAAGGAAATTTTTATCTTTTTCAAAAAGACTGAAAGTTTTCAGTGAAGGATTTTTAGAGAAACAAAGAGCCATTTTTTCAAATATTAATGATAAGTAAATTCCTTTTTATCTTTGTTATCCCATCTGTAAGGCCACTGTTAATGACATTCAAAGGGGATTTATAAACTCAAGATTTTTTCCCCCTTCTGAATTACAAATTGTAGTTTAAAGAGCTCTTTCCCACCTTTGAGATGTGTGCTTGGCTCCCACGTGTATTTGAGTTATGTATATGTCTACTTAATGTGTAATGTGTTCATTGCAGCCTCAGGGAAATCAAGAAACAACAGCTCTCTGTACTAAGTTTAACTTTACATCATACTGAACAAGTGGCCTCACTTGTAATGCAGCTTTATGTGATGATAAAATTATTTATTGAGTTCCATAAAATATTTTTGAACATTAATTTAAATTCTATCTTTAAAAAAATCTGGCAGCTCTGAACTAATAACAAATAATAACTCTTGGGACAAGAATAAAAGAATAGAGTCAAATAAACAAAAGCAGGTCACTCAGTTATAGAAAGACAGCATGATAAGGTACATATTTTCCAAAATCCTTAACTGTAGATTCTATGTTTGATCTGAGCTTGGTCTATAACTTATCCTTTATTCCAATTTATCATATCTTGGTGAACTATATCGCTTCTGACATAAAACAATACTATAGCCAGAACTTAGTTCTAAGGCTTCTTTAGTATGATAGTTCACCTGAAATTCTTGCCAATTTGTTCAGTTACCTAAAATAATTAATAGGGAAACAAAAGAAGCTGCCCAAAACATTATTTTCAGGTGTGCTTCAATTTGTTCTCTATGCCAGTTCTTAGGGAAAATTTTCTCTGTGCAAATCTCAAGAGTCTTAGGCAAAGATGTTACTGGAGAATACTAAAGTCCATGCACACATATTATATAGGATAATCAAAAACTAATTCTCCTTTTGCTTAAAGCTAACATTCAATTTGTGTTCATCAGATTCCCATAGTAACACTCAATTTAATTTACCTCTTTTAATCATACCAGATATTTTTTCATTGAAGTATAATTGATTTACAATATTATATTAGTTTCAGATTACAGCACAGTGATTCAGTATTTTTACAGATTATATTCCATTAACAGTTATTACAAGATAATGGCTATAATTCCCTGTGCTATACAATATATCCTTGTTGCTTATCTATTTTATATAGAGTAGTTTGATCAATTTTGTATAGTATTCTAAACTTATAAAGAATGCTAGTATCCCAGCATATTACTGTTGTTTTCATGATAATAAGCTTCCCAGAGCCTATTTTCCATGGAAGCCAGTAGTTAGCAAAAAAAGTTCTCCCAGGCAAAGCTGTTGGCAGGAGCTGTGAAGCATAAGAGCTCAGAGAATGGCAACAGTGTGAAAAGACTGAAATCGGACCCTGACCCAGATGACAAGAATCAAGAAGCCTGGTCCTATCCTGCGTGACTCTTGGAAGCACATCCCTGAGCGGTCCTTCCATTCACTGCCCCTCCACTGCCGTCTGTATCGGCATCCTCCCACGTTTGGGCACCTACTCTGGGAGCAGCGACTCTGAGTCCAGCTCAGACAGCGAAGGCACCATCAACGCCACCGGCAAGATGTCTCCTCCATCTTCTGAACCAACAGCTACCTCGAGGCTCCCTAGCTCCTCTGTCCTTACCGCAGAGAGCTCAACAAAAGTGTCTTGTGGACTTGGTAAGAAGCTGCTTCTTTCCTGCAGCAAAACTGAATCTGTGGCAGGCCTTCAGTGCGTAATTTCCTCAGTGTTTGTTTTTCAGAAAAATTCAATATTCTTTCCTATCCCAGAGAACTAGATTGAGACAGCATTTATGGATTCTGCAAGATTTAGGATTGGAAAGAGCTTTAAATGTCATTCATGTTTTCCTCTTTCCTCACCCATGACTTCTGCTTTCCAACATCCCCACAAAGTGATTAACCTGTACAGGGTTGAACACCCCAATATAGGAGAACTCACTACCTCCAGAAACAGCTCATTCCTTTTGACCAGTTCTGAATGCTATAAAATTCTCCTATAGAGCCAGATTCTGTAGGCTCCACCACTAATTCCAGTTTTATCCTCTTGTGCCTGTAGTTTCCTTCAGTTCACAAATAGTTATTGAATGCCTAGTTTGTGTCACACACTGTGCCAGGCACTGAGGGGACAAATACAAATAAAATATAAATACTGACCTTAGGAAACGAATCAAGTCCTTTTTCCATTAAAAAAAAAATCCCTCAAATATTTCAAGTCAGCTAGCATGTATCCCAAGAGTCTTGTCTTCCAGAGGATACAAAGGCCTTGTTCATCATATAACATGCTTCAAGTTCCCTAGTGATCTGAACATTCTTGTGGATGAACTCCAATCTACTAATTTCATTCTTAAAATATGTATCTGGAAGCACCAAATAGAGCCTAGTTATAGTCTGACTCTTTCCATGAAAGTTGAAAAAGTCCAAGATAAAGTTACGTTTTCTTGCTAACATATCATATCATACTGAGGACTTGTTCATCCCGATGCCAACTAAAATCCACCAAGTGTTTTCTTCTGTGACCAAACTTTGTGCAGCGATGTTTGGTACCCAAAGTTCAACATATCAAATTTATTCCTATTAAGTTTCATCTTGGTCAGTTCAAACCTACATGATCTCTTTGCATGATGGGCCAATTTGGTAAAATACTTTCTATATTTATATTCAGGTCATTGAGAAACTCAGGTTTTAGCAGTCCTGTCCTTCTTTTTTTCTTTTTTTTTTTTTTTGCGGTATGCGGGCCTCTCACTGCTTGTGGCCTCTCCCGCTGCAGAGCACAGGCTCCGGACGCGCAGGCTCAGTGGCCATGGCTCATGGGCCTAGCCGCTCCGCGGCATGTGGGATCTTCCCGGACCGGGGCATGAACCCGTGTCCCCTGCATCGGCAGGTGGACCCTCAACCACTGCACCACCAGGGAAGCCCAGTCCTGTCCTTCTTGACCTTTCATCCTAACCTCTTTTGTGTCAACAATTAGTAGTTATCATTGTGCCCAGTATTAGGATAGATGAGAACAAAGGAGACGAAGAAAAGTATATGACTAAATCCTTGCCCCTGAGATACTTATAACTTGGTTGAGGAGATAGTTCTTACAAAAAGAAAAGAAGAAATTGGATAGCAATGCAATTAGGTGTACCTCATTTGAAATGATATAATAAGATTGTTTTACAGACCAAGAAAACCAAGCCCATTACTTTAGAAGTGACCCTCAAGCAAATGTTTTGCTGCATGGTAAAAGCCCTAATTACTACAGAAATGTTGAGTAGAGATCAAAGTGGTCTGAAAGAGTCAGAATAAGATATGGAGGTAGCAAGAAAGCTAGCTGAGGGACCTAGTAGTCTTGAGCTAGGAATAAAGGAAATATCACTGTTGCCCTGGCCTTTCAATCTTAGTTTAATTTAAACAAAAGGTCCTAACTGCCATCTTTCTCATCCTATGCTGGAAGAGTGAAATGCATGCCATAATATAAGATGCATTCATCATAGCATGAATGTGCTCCATGACAACACATGTTTCTCTAAAGAAATGACATCTAGGTAGCTTCCAGTTCTTTCTCCTCCTTGGTAAGGCTGCTAGATTCCGTGCTGTTCCCTACTCAAACTTACATGTATATAATGTTGTTTTTAAAATATATATTTGATTACTAGAAGCCACAACTACAGGAATGTCAGATGTAATTAAATTAATTCAATAACACTTATTTCAAAAAAATTAAACATAGATTTTTAATCTTGATATAGCTTTTTATTCTGAGAAGTGGTGAAAATATGTAGATGGGACCTTCCAAATCCTACTAAAGGGTTTTCAGTTTCTTTCTCCTCCCACCCGTGAGGGTATCAGAGAACCAGAGTTGATTGTTGTTTTTCACTAAAACAGGGGATCTTTCCAAAAAGAAGGTGCACTCAGAGAAAGACTGACGTGGTCAGAGACTGCCCCCTGCCTTCCTACACAACACATAGAGTTCAACTGCTTTGTTTTCATTAAAAATAATCTTATCAACTTAGAAAAGACTTCGTGTTTAATGATCCATCTGTGTCTAAGATTTTTTTCCCATTCAGTGACCCCGCTTGAGAAACAGTAAAAAAGAAATTTGCTGCGTAAAATATTATAAAAGTCTATCGAGGGTATGTCATACCACAATGATGGATATTATGGATATGATCCTGAGTTTTTCCAGCTAAGCAAAAATACGAAATGCTGAAAATATTATTTTATACAATTGTATAATTACAAAAAAAACCTCTGGCTCTCAGGATCTGCTTTAAAACTGAAAAAAAAAAAAAAGGGTGGCAGAGTTATCAAAATGCCTTGCATTTATGTCTTGTGGTAAACAAGGGGGCGGGGGTGGCGGTGGGGTGGGGGCGGAATCTCCTTGTAGAATTTTTGTTTCGTTTCTTTTGGTCTGCAAAAATACCTGCCTTGGAGTATTTTTCTAGAGCCAGGTCACTCATTTTTAAATCGATCACAGTCTATAACCTTTTAGGTTTGTTAAAATAGGGCTCTCTGAGACTTAAACTTTTCCAGTTGGTAACTATTATTTATAAGAAAGTTCCCCAAATCTTAAAAGATGAGGAACTTTTTCCTACTTAGCAACAATCTTCTTTAATGTGTCCCTGAATTTTTAAGTCAGTAGTTTTGGAAAGGTACGTACGGAGGTGGGGAAAATCCCCCTGGTGTGAAAGTTGCAAAAGCATGTCTATATTCTTAGAAAACGGGCCAGTTTTGGGAAACTGTATTGGGGGGCGCTGGGGATTTGCATCAAACTCGAGCACTTCACAGTAAATGACTCCTCGTTCCAGGGACAACTTCCATAGACCGAAGGAAGGGAAGGGAAAGCCATAAAAACTTTGGCCTGATTCCCCAGGACACTTTAGCCGGGGGTTCCAGAAAACTTCTTAGGCGATGACAGAGCGCGCCGGCACGTACTTGCTCTGAGTTTGCTTGCCTGATCTTAAAGTGCGCGCTAAATTTCTCCGTGCGCTATAGTCTCCAGGCTAGTGTTGCCAAAACCTCTAAAGCCCGTCGCATCCGCCAGCGCTAAGCTAGGCGGCCGCCCAGGGAACCCGAAGAGGCGGTACGCGCCGCCAGGGCCGAGAGAGCGGAGCCAGCACTCCGGTCTGAACAGGGCGCCCCGAGCCCGGCTCCGTCCCCGGCTCTGGTTCAGCCTTCTTGGTTGCCGGCCCCGCGGCGAGCGCCGCTCCAAGGCGAACTTGCCTGCCCGGTTGTCAACCCGAATTCGGAAGCCCAGGCGCGCTTCTGCCTGCCGCCAGGCTGGCTAAACTTTTCCTCTGCTGCACCAGGAACCTTCCCATTCCCTGAGTAGCCTCCACCCTGGGTCCCTTCGGCACTTCTGCCCTTCTAGAGGAGAAAGAGAGAACAGCCTAAAGAGCCAGTTGTGTAGTACTAGTAGTAATGATAACGGTAATAATAATTGTTATTATTATCATCATCACCTTTATCTTCAGCATTGTTGTTATTTCGGTCAGCGGCTCTAAGTCGGTTCACCCGGGAGCCGGTGAGAGTGAAAAGGTCCCTGGCTTCGGCGGAGGCTATCTCTGGCTCTCGGCTCGGCAGAGTCTACTGTGCCTTGGCGAACATACTACAGGGATTAATATTTACGGTTTTTCTTTTAGTAAAACCAATGTCTCAGCCTCCGACAAAATAAATATAAGTCCCGCCAGACAAGCCAGGATGAAGCATTGCTTGCTCATGGGGATAGAAAAAGAAAACACGGGTAACTTTTTAAAAAGAGTGCTTAATTATTTAAAAAGAAGACACACTTTTTCTTTTCGATATTTATAAATTACTGTTCGCTAACAAAGCATTTCTAACGACGCGAGCGTTGTGCAATCCTTGGACTTGGCAGCGCTGTCGCCGCCACCTGTGAGGCATCGTACAGTAGCATTCAACAGATGCTTCAAGAAAACTGCGAAGGGTTTTGCTTTGCGAAACAGAACTTGGGTGTGACTGTAGGTTCAGTGCCAAATTAAATTTCAGAGTCCTGCAAAGTGGCTCAATTCAGTGGGGATGGAGGGAATCGGAGAATTCCCAAATGCCCCTATTGGAGTAGAACAAAAAGTTCCGTTTACAAATCGGAAAACCAAGGCAGAGAGAGAAGTGACCCAGAATCAGGAAGGAACCCGATTCTTATCACTGCTCTCATATCCTTCCCCATCCCTAACTTTTGGAGCTACTGAGGCAAACAGTCCCTCAGCAGCCAGCGACTCCCTTCCCTTTTGCGCTCTGTGGAGTTCGAGCCTCCAATCTGCTGCCCGGCCTCCCTAGAGCCTCTACCATATAATCGCTGCTCCGCCGACCGATCCCAAGCAGCAGAACCAGAGTTTCGATCTCTTTCTTAGGTCCAGCTACCTCGGACCGGCTGGGAGCCAGTTCCCACTTCTCTCACCCGTGGCCCACAGTACAGTGCCACGCAGCCTCGGCAGAGACCTGACACCTCTCACTCCCATTCCCTCTTAGGAGGAACCTTCTCTGTCCCTCTTCTCGGTAACAGCAAACAGCATCTCCACTACTTAGCTTGGCCTTGGTGCCCCCAAAGCGTCTCGGCCAAGGTGGCCCTGACCGCCCTTCTCTGTGCTGCAGCCAGGACGCCGCAGGCACCTGCCCGGCGCCCCAGGAGTCGGTGAAGAAGAGCTCTCTTTGCCGGGCTGCAGCTCGCCTTCCCGTTAGTTGACAAAAGGGAGGTTCGTGGTGGACCCCTTGCCCTGCTGCCTTGACCACGTCATGGCAGCCATCGCAGCGGTCGGGCGACCAACTGGCTGTGGCCCCCAAACTGTGTGCGGGAGAAATAGGCGCAGCCCCGCCTTGGAAACCCGAAGGAGCTGCCTTCAGGGTTTCATTCTAAGCACTTACCAGGGGGCCTATGGGTTCAAGGCGGGAACTAAGCTGTGCCCTCTTGGGGCACGAAGGCCAAGTACTTTCCTTTCTCCCTTCTCTGCGTTTGAGGCTGGGGACAAGGGTGGGGAATCGAGACTTTTAACAGGGCCAAGGCTTTTGCGCACTAAACGTATTTGACCCTGTGAATGCCTCAGTTGCTCGGTTGGGGAAAGGGGCGGGAGTCGGGGAGGGAGTTTCAAAGCTCTTTGGAACTTCCAAGACTTGAGAAGTGTTTGTTGAACTGAAATGTTCAAGGTGTGTGGGGTGTGTGTGTGGGTGTTCGGGGAGGGGTGTTCTTTGAACCTTTAAGGGTACATTCTTGAGGACCACCACCCCCCCCCCCGACTGACCCCGGTTCCCCCTAGTCTCCAGGCCTCATGAATCAAGTTAATCACCACCACCACCACCACCACCACCGGGTCTCGCGCCCCCTGCCAGCAGGCTCCAGCTGCACTAAGAGATTGGTCCAAACAGGCCAGGGGCAGTGGAATGCTGAGCGCTGATTGGCCACTCTTGGCTCCACCCCTCATCCCTTGTTCAGCCCAAGAGCGGGGTGCAGCTTCACCGGCACGGGGTAGGCGCTCTGGTGCTCGCCGGGGACGCTTCACTCCTCGGGTGCACCGATCTTTCTGATCCTGCCATTGGAGCAGCTAGATTGCCAGCCTTGGCTGCTCCATCGGCCTGCCTGCCCCTTACCTGCGATTGCATATGAACTTTTCTTACCTCTTCTTGCACACCGTCGTCGTCGGAGTCGTCGAGATCGTCGTGGTGCTCGCGTGATGGCCTTCGTCCGTTTAGAATAGTGTAGCTAGTTAGGGGCCACCGAAGAAGAAAGAAGACGCGAATAGTGCAGAGATGCTGGAGGTGGTCAGTTACTATGCAAGAGTAAGATAGTGGAGCAAGAGAAGCCAAACCTATCCGGGGTCGCACGGTCGCCCAGAGGAGGTCGACTCGCCGGCGCTTGCCATCGCGCCGAGCTCCCTCCGTCCCTCCCTCCGCCGCGGCGCGAGATTGCGGCGCGCAGCGCAGCGCAGCGCACTGACTGCCGCGGGCTCCGCTGGGCGATTGCAGCCGAGTCCGTTTCTCGTCTAGCTGCCGCCGCGGCGACCGCTGCCTTGCCTTCCTCCCGGACGCTTGTGGTAAGTTGGAGCCCCGGGCGGCATTGCTAGCCAGGACCCTAACGGTTTAGGCGGGGGGTGGGGTGGGGAGCGGGGACAGATCCCGGATGGTTGCAGTTTGCAAGACCGCACTGACCCGGGCGGGAGAGTGGAAGGGACTCTGAACGCGCAGATCGCCGAGGGACTGGGGTCTTGGGGAGGAAAGAGGAGCTTGCGTTCCACGGGAGGGGCACCTGAGTCTCGAAGGAGGTTGGGAAGCGGGGACTCGAAATGCGAAGGCGCCGGGCAGAGGCGCAGGCCTCCTGAACGCGGCGCCCGGGAAGCCGAGGGAGTAACCGAAGGCGGGCGTGGGGTCTCAAGAAGTGAGGTGAGAGGGAGACAGAATGTGGGTGTCTCTGGGTAAAGGTTTGGGCTGCAGAAGGTGCAACTGAATTGGGGGTATAGACGACTACGTCTTTAAGAAATCTGATGTCGGGCAAGTGGGAGGGGGCTCAAGGCTTGGGACAGTGGGAGCAGAGGGAGGGGCGAAGGATCCGCTATTAAGTTCACATTGAAAACCAACCCTAATTTTCGGAGAGTCTCAGTGAACACCGGTAACTCGGGGGAGATAAAACACTGCGGATCTGTGTCTTGGTCTAACAGCTGTTGTCTGAATTTGAACAGCGCTGCTGATGATCACGTAAGTTTAAGAGGAGAGTATAAGGGCATAGAGCGAGCCTTTTTTATTAGCTTACCTAAGTCACTTGGTGACAGTTTTATATTTTGAAAAGGATTGCCGAGAAGTCTCCAGCGCTCCCTCGTATTCCTGTTCCTTTACTCAAATTAACCTGACAAGCAATCTTAACAGCGTACCTTGGGATTGCTAAACATGAGAACAGGTTGCCATTCCTGATGCCACATAAAGTTCGTCATTGCAAAACGTGTCTGTGTGTCTGTTTCTTTAGTGCGCCGTGCCCTTTGCTTTTTGCTTCCTGTTGGGTAATATGCGACCTGAGGTGACAAACGTTTTGTATTGTGTCCGAGACACCTTTTAAGCGACAGCGCTCCTCCACTCAAATTCAGTGGGAGACATTTGGTACTTAGAGAATATCTGATTTCGTCAAGAATCACTGCCAGTAACACTGCTTCTTCATTAATATTTACCATCACAAGTCCCATCCAAGGAAGCCTCTGATTGCTGAGCCGCTAAGTGCACATACCCCTCACCACATACCTTTTCGGCAGGCTAACCGAGGGAACCTCGCTCTAGAGGGAAATAGCATTGAGCTAAAATGATTGGGGTTGGGGGAGATGCTGCGCAGTAAGAGAGCTCTGAGTTCCCCAGTTTGCAGATATCTGTGACCTCACACACACAGTGGTGCAAAGGACATCTCTGTTCTGGACTTAAGAAGTTTATCTACATAGCAGCCATTCTGACAATCAAAATATGAACACAGTAGAAACTGAGTGTTTCTGTAGTTGACTATGTATGTGTAGACATAATGAAAAAGGCCAATTGACATGCCCCACAGAAAAACTGATTTCTACCATGACCATTGCCATTTTTTTGCAGTATTTAAGTCACACTGAATACCATCTTTTCAGAAAAGTATAATTTCTTTGCACCATGATACTTTGATCTTTAAGAGCCATCTACCTCACCCCCATGGGTGAGGGCAATTACATAATCTTTCTATATTTGGGGGAGGTAGGTTATAGAATATTTAACTATACTTCTCATTCCCTAAGTATGTTCTTCTGGTCTTCCTGGAAGGAAATAAAATATTTATTTGTTTCGTCCGCACTATTTTTTTTCCTAATAGCTTTTATCATCTACAGCAACAAGCCCAACGCAAGTCCTGAGATTCGGAAGTTGGATAAGGCTTGTGATTGCAATGTCAAGGTAGGATCCGGGGTGCTTAAGCCAACACTGACAGTGTTTTTCTATCTACATAATCTAGAGAAGGTTATTAACCTTTTCTGTGCTTTCTTGAGAGGTCTATATCTAGAGTTGTCATGGATGACGGTGATGACTTTTTCAGATAATAACATGACAGGCTTTGGTGCAGTATGAATTCATGGGAAGAGAGGTGAGAACTGACATTTTTGCAACCCTACTGGATGCTAGGCATGGAGCCAAGAGCATTACATATATACATTATTTCACATGGTCTTCATAGCCAGCCTCTGAAGAGGAAGCTATTCCTATTTTATTGGTTCCATTGGATTTTTCCCTTTTATTTCTCAAGGTATTCTTGTAGATTAATTTAAGGCAATGGTGTAAGAAATCTTTCTTTGTGCTTTCAAAGCTACATGAGAAGTATATGTTTATTTCTTTAGCAATAAAAGTAAAATCTAAAAAAATTAACATCTCTGATATAATGTTGGGCTAATCCATTAAGGGCTTAAGCAACATGGGCATCTCACCCACAGAGGTTTACAGATGGTAGATTTCTTCTCTGGAAAATGAATTTTAAAATCATATTAGATTGGCAGGATTATCACTACCGTTTGGTACTTAATTATGTAGGAATATTTCCGCACTTACTGGTAAATAAATAAACCTAAATAATAACCTGAAGTCTGCATCAAACCCCAATTATTTTACTGTTCCACTTACATCCTTCAGGTAAACCTTATTACTCTCCAACTAAGGGAAACACACAAATTAAAACAAAATTTGAGGAAAAGATTACCAGTAACCAATATTAAGTATCCTCAGCTACTCTTATTAAATTGTTCAAGGCCTGAGATTGAAGAAGGTGGCTGTTGTTAAGTTATAATGGCTCCAGAAGCTCCAGACTATTTGGCTGGTATCACTAAAGAATCTTTCAGCACCTTCCCTTTATAGCAGTGGAATACCTCACAAAATGAGAATGTATCGTACTTGTATTGAGATTATTTTAGTAGAGCATCTGGTAAAGCTTCGTGATTTAACATAAGAAATAATAAATTATGTCCCACTAATGGATGGATAGCCATGAGCAAACTAAGAAAACTTGACCATAGTTGGGGTTAATAACATATTATTTAAATATAACATTATATATTAATGTTATATAATAATATAATACTATATTAACCCCATGTGATGTGAAACACATGGATATTAAGCATTTAAAAAATTTTAAATTATTGCACAAAGCGATGTTTTTATTATTATTATTAATTTGTCACTGTTCCAAGATACCTATGTTATTTTATCTAAAACTTGTATACTGGGCTTCCCTGGTGGCGCAGTGGTTGAGAGTCCGCCTGCCGATGCAGGGGACACGGGTTCATGTCACGGTCCAGGAAGATCCCACATGCTACAGAGTGGCAAGGCCCGTGAGCCATGGCCGCTGAGCCTGCACGTCCGGAGCCTGTGCTCCGCGATGGGAGAGGCCACAACAGTGAGAGGCGCGCATACCGCAAAAAAAAAAAAAAAAAAAAAAAAAAAAAAACTTGTATACAATTTAATCTTAGAAACCACCAATCACCAGATTAATGAGTGTTCCATCAGTGGATCACTCTATCTCTGCCTTTCTTCAAACCATTTTACAGCTTCCTCATATACTGAGAACACTGCTGCAAAACAGCCTAGTAATCACCATTTTAGACAAATAACATTGAAACCAACCAAGAAGTTAAGCTGCACCATCATTTAGCCAGTTGCCAGCGCATTTTATACTCTTACTCACATGCAGCAACTCTTTGGCAGTCATTTCTGAAATTTTACTGCACAAATGATATAGTGAAAGCAGGATTTCAAATAAGATGCACATCAGCTGGAGTCTTAATTATGTTTTGTCTTCCTGTACCCAACATCTCTACTTCACCCTATTTATCCCTTCCTCCCTTCAGCTGTGGTTAAGACTGTGCCATCTGCTGTTTACTAAGATACTTGCTTATTACAACACTGTACATGTAGTTGGCATTTGATAAAGTTAATCTTGTTAATATGGTTAACCTTATTCGTAGATGACCACTTACATAGTCTAATTTGAAAAGCACTAGAAAAGCCTTTTGACTCCCAAACTAGTAGCCTTCATGCTGCTCCACAGCACTTACAATTCTACATTCAGGAATTTCCTTCTTTAATCTTAGTCATTGTCTCCTTTAAATACAAATATCCACTTAGAGGGGTAACCTGTTATCATTACCTATTAATAACTAAGCATAAATTTATTGACGGCTATCAGAAAGACTTTAGAACTGCACTGTCCCATACAACAGCCACCAGCCACGTGTGGCTATTTAAATTTAAATTAATTGAAATTAAATAAAATTGTAAATTCAGTACCTTAGTCTCACAGACCACATTTCAGCCACACGTGGCTAGTGACTACCTATTGGACAGTCAGATATAGACCATATCCATCACTGCAGAAAATTCTTTTTGTCAGCAATGTACTAGAAAGTAGGGACCCTCACCTTTTTCACAGAACACTTCCTCTACCTCCTTGCTTTAAGCAAAACCTGGATTTTTCCTACTTGGATTTCCCCTACAGAAGTTTTCCAACTTCCTGATAAATGAAGATGAATTAATCCTTAACCTCTACCTCTCCCCACTTCATTAATCTTATTACTCCTCCACATGTAAGGGCTTAAAATTACGGTTGAAACTCTCCTAGTTCCATTTTTTTAACTTCCAAAACACTAGGACATGTCTCTTCTACTCTTATTTTAAACAATCCTTTATTGAAACATACACCATTCCAACATTTCTTGTCTCTGCTGTCTACACCTTCATGGAAATTTTTGGCACCTGGCTCTTTCCTACTGTTCATTTTTAATCTTTCCGTTCTCTGGAGACTTCAGTATCTATGAAGATTGCCAGATAACAGTCTAGTCTCATAATTCCTTGACCTCACATTTTCCATTGTCCTCAGCTTCAGGCCCATGGCCACACCTTAAATGCATCAATTTCTAAAATTTTAAGTTCAGAAATACTACCCTCGGATGATGACATTCAGTCCCCACCCCACGCCCACTTTTTCTTCCCTTGTACCTGCTCTTCAACCTCATCAAGTCTTCCTGGGCCCTTCTAAAAGTTCTTAGTTATAATGCCCTCTCTTGGCTTCACTTCATTTTCTTCCTAGTCTGACCCTTATGTCAGTCATGTCTGTGTTTCTCATCATCACCCAATACTTACCCCTCATTGCCCTTTTAGTGTTTCTACCTTTTACCTCTACTATTTTGAGTTACTCTCTCCTATTTTCTACTTTGATTGTGAACATTAATGGAAAAAACTAAGAAAACTACACATTTACAGTTATTAAAATAACCAAGCTTTCCTCTGACTCATTTTTCTATTAAATGTTCCTATGAGCCTGTTCCCCATCCTATCTCCAACCATACTCCTCTATCAGAGTTTCTTTTTGGCACAGGGGAAAATGTTGAGGTAGTCAGCAATGACCATTTCATCTGTCCTAAATTTTTAAACATGTTTCTTACTATTCAAGTCTAAGTGACTTTAAGAGCAAGGTATCCTCTGGTGGACAGCAAAGGGGATAGATTTCTGATAAAAGGGGTGACCAATAGAGAAAGCAGAGCATACAGAGTTAGTCCAAGGTGCCTTGGGGACAGCCTGAACTACTGTACAAGGTGATCAGCCAAGCCTGGGAGGAATGAAGGTGCGTAGTGGGTGTGACTGTCCAAAGAAAATGAAGCAGCTTGAGATTGGGAGTGAGGAAGGAAGGATGAACATTCAGAGTTACCAGCATTATTGGCAGGATATGAAGGTAGACTCAATATAAAATTATTAAAAATTAAAATTAAACACCATTGAAACCAAAGACAATGTCAACTAACCTCTAGAAAAGAATAGCAATGAACAAACTGACCAGGGCTCTCTTTATCATGTGTGTGTGTGTGTGTGTGTGTGTGTGTGTCTGTGTGTGTGTGTGTGTGTGTGTAAAGTGACTGTTGTCTTTAAAATCATTAGTAAATGCCTATGAGTAAATGTCACAGTGTTCAAATCTTTTTATACATGTATTTTAAACTCAGATCTCTCATTTTATCTCAGTAATCAAGATTGAATACTTTCAGGTATGGCTTCATGTAATCAGGGTAGGAAGACTTGCCCAAGTTAGCAAGTAATTAGTCTTCAAAAAAGAGGTATAAAAGATGATAATATTAGCTGTTAATTGTTGCAAGTTACTATGTACTACACATTTCTAAGAGATTTGCATGTATTACTCATATAAGCCTCACAACTACCCCATGAGAAGGTACTACTAATAGCCGCACTTTGCTGGTGGGGGAAATGAGGCACCACAGAGGTTAAATAATCTGGTCAAACTAATTGACCAAAATCAAGCTTGAAACCAGGCAGTTTTGATTCCAGACACTATGGTATTAAGCAGTCAACTCTACTGCCTGTGTTTAGGAATTGATTAGTTTTTCTTTCATACTATAGTCACTAGTCTTTGGTAGAACAGATTTGCATGTGAACATGAGGATATTCTTGACAGTGTCCATTAATCATTAATGTGCTGCTTGGCAAGGTAAAGATAGGCATGTAACATTTTGTCTGGAGATTCAGCTACTGATACAAAAGTAGAGCACATGAGAAAGTACTGTTAATGCCAAGGGACACAAGGACAGGTAGCCTGAGTGAAGCTCAGTGGAGTTGCAGAGATCATTTAAAGAGTGAAATGAAATCAGGGACATAATGCTATTATATACAGAGGATGACTACAAAGGGTTAGGTATCACTATAATGAGTTGGACATATAGGTGTATGTGGTTTGTCCTCTACGCAACATCACAGGAAAGGTCATTCGAATTTGGTCATTTATATAAAGTTGCCTACTTGGAATTGAAACAGGAAAATTGAAGTCCTGGAGGTCAGAGGCTGGAGTGATAAAAGGGTCATTAAAAATCACTTATCATATTTCAGAGATATTTGAAGGGTTTTATGATCCCATTTGCCGTGTATTACCTTTTCACACTGGCATCAGGAGAAATAATTTGATAACTATGACTTAAAAAGCAGGTATTATAAAAAGTAATAGCTTTTTAGTTTAACGATCTGAGCCCAGGTAGAAAGACTGTATCAGAGTACAATATTTAAACTAAAGTTAATGCAGGGTAGAAAGACCATATTTACAAAAATTCTGTATGCTTAAAGGATTTTTTTTAAGTTTTTCCTTTTAAATTAACGACTTACATTTATTACTTCAATTTTAATGACACAAAAACTGTGATTCGTGATCCAACCATAATTTATTACTAGAAATAGTGGAGTCAGATTGGAGAAGTCCAGTACTGTGGTATGAGCTCCCCCTCCTAAATGTATTTAGATTCTACCTGGTCTTCAAGATTTGGCTCAAGTCCTTACCTCTTGCATGAAGCTTTTGTTGACTAGCCCACTTATATGGCAAACCCCTTGCCCATAGTAAGTAATCAATTAATGTATCTTGATTGATACGTTGCCATATATGATATCCATATCTGTATCTAGCTATGTGATCTCCTAGGAATGTATATTTCAATGGTTCAAGTAAAAGTGAAAGAAGATAAAGGAAGAACTAAAGTAGAATTTTTAGCACACATGCACAATAGCATTTAAGAATTCAAGGCATCTAAAAGAATAACAAATTTCTCTGAAATGATTACAGGTAATCTCTCTGAACAAATTTTAGAGCAATTAATAAATTGTAAGTATTTTTAAACTAATTAGCTAAAGCTTAGCCCTATTATATACAGCTTCATTTTTCATTTCACAGGGAAACATACCATGTTTTACATATATAAGTGTGTCATATCTGTATAACAGAGAGGCACCACATTCTATTGGCTACGTACCCATCTGGTGAAGATGTGCTCAATGTTTAGGAACATTTCCACATTCTGGCCATAGAATCCCCTCGTTATTTAGCCTTTAATTAGTAATCTCAAAGGTCTAGATTCATTTCATGGTATGGGTTGATGACTCAGAGTGAAGCAGAACTTTTTCTTTTTAAAATAATCCCCAAATGCCTTTGCAGCAAATAAATTTGCAAACAAGAGTTTTATTACCTCACTTTTGTAACGTGACAGGAGTTCAGAGGTTTACTATTAATGAATTGCTTTGATAAAATCATTAATCTGTTAGTTTTTTCATCATAGATTAGAAAAACAGTTAAAATTAATTTAATGCTTTGTGGCTTGTTCTAGCAATTTTTCGGTTAATCACTGATTCCCAAACAGTAATAGACCCATATCTTATATTATATAATATCAATGTGAAAGCAATTCAGAGAGAAGTTGATGACGTTATTTTTGGTGGAAGTAAAGCAAGAAGGATCTGGTACCACTCCAACAAATTTTTTTTAAAACCAAATTTTAAGAAAGCAGAAATGAACTGGTTTCTCTAGTCCTTTCATCATGCTTCCATACCTATTTTAAAAACTCACTATGCAAATGGAAAAGAACTTATGATGTATGGTAGAAGTATAAGCCTCCAAACTACTCATTGGTACAATGACTCTTTTTCCCCCCTTTGGAAGATATCTTTTTTTAAGATGGTTACTTCTTTTTTAAAAATTTTTATTGGGGTGAAATACACATAAGATAAAATTTACCATCTTAACCATTTTTCAGTGTAAAGTTCAAGAGTATGAAACACATTCACATTATTGTGCAGCCATGACCATCGTCTATTCCCATAACTCTTTTCATCTTGTAAAACAAACTCTATACCCATTAAACAATAATTTTCCATTCTCCCCTGCCCCCAGCCTCTGGAAACCACCATTATGCTTTCTCTCTGATACAATGACACTTGTTCTCCAAAGTCTTGAGTTAGCAAGTGCATATTCTTTAGTTTTAAGTTTCATTACCCTCCTCTCATTGGGTAGTGGTCTACCTCAACTTTTCCTGTTTCTACTGCCAAACCTCAGCCAATTATCTAAAGTTTGTGAGTAAATTTACAAAATTCACTATCCATGTTTATCTGCCAAATTAGTCAACTATAAGATGAAGGTGAGTCTAAAAGCCTGTAAGAACTGTGGATTTCAGTAAGTCTTTGTTGAGGGCCTACTGTATGTCCAACACTTTGTTGGATGTTAGAGAAGTGATATACATATTACCAATACATCCCTAAAGAAGCTAATAGTTCTATTCTACTGAAAAGGCAATTCCATGTAATAATAAAATTCTTCAATTTATGGTACAGGCTTCATTGATTTCTCTTTCCTACCCTCCCATTTAGGATGAATGAGGAAAAAATGGGTCAGTCACTTGCTCTACTTGAGCCTCAGTTTTTACAACTATAAAATAAGAGAGTTGAAGTAGGTGGTCTTTCTGTAAGCGTCCTTCAAACTAACCTCTTTGTTACAAACAAGAATACGGAAAACACTGAGGTTAAATAACTGACATCCTTAAGGTTATAAATCTAGAGACACAAATTATATGAATATATAAAACAGGGAAAAGAATATAGAGAAAACTCCCACAAATTTTACCACTGTGATGAAAATAGAGTTTAAAATTCTAAAACACTGAAAACCTTAGAAGATAATATATTGCTATAAAGTAATTTGATATTATTTTTTACCTTAGATTAGTTCCATTTTCAGAAGAGCAGACAAATTTGCATGTCCATAGTTGATATCCTGAGTGTCTTGATTCACAGTGAAGCAATAGGATCAAATAAAAGTACACGTATTTCTGCAACATAATGCAGAATACATTTATGGCAACACATATTGTTAGACATTTTTTAAAAGACCCCTCCTCCCAAATTATTTTACTTTCACATGATAAGTGAAATAATGCTCATTCTTTCTGCCTTGGAGTCATTCTTGGATCACCTCTCTTCATCTTATTCTCAATTAAATCCATCGTTACAGCTTCTGAATAATTTTTGGAAAATGCTGCTCAGATATGTCCATTTTTTTATTCCCATTGTGATTACAGCATTTCATGCTTAGTGCTTTAAATCTCACTTCAGACAACTTCCCAATTCCATGTTTGAACTCTGCACACCCCCCACTCCCACCACAATGGCACAAAATAATGCTGCCCAACTCCAGATGCCAAAGTAGCTGTCAACTGCCAAGATAAAACAGACTACAAGGTGGGTCATGAAGTAATGATCTCCAGGGAATGGGTGACATTGAAATGACTGCAAACAGTCTCATGGTTCATTCAGAGAAAGATGCACTGTCTTATTATGAAGGTGAGGGGTTAGAGGGGGAGGTGAAGGTATTATGCAGACTATAAGCCAAGAAGCAATGCTTAAAATTCAAATGAGTTACGATTTTGTATATGTAGTGTAAAAAGACTACTGGCCATATATAAAAGCATCTAGGTTGACCCCCACGTACATAAGACTACTAGAATTTGAATTTTGAATTTGAAAGAAAATAGAAACTATTGTTTGCACCACTAAACACACTGGACTGCACTTTGTTGTTGTTATTTGATTTTTAGATTTCACGGTCTCCTATGTGCCAAGCATGGTGTTTAAAGTTTTATATGCATCATCTCACTTTTTAATTTGAGTCTTATCTTTCCTATTGGATTATGAATTCACATAGGACAAAGGTTATATATTATTCACCACACACCCCAACTACCCTCTGTATACATCATACACATTGAGGGCTCTTTCAATATATATTTGCTGAATAATTAATATATAAAAGCACACGAGCACCATGGGAAAAGATTTTTATGGTGCAAATTTAGAATTAAATAACCTGGGTTATAGTCTTTTATGAGCCTCTATGTTCTCACCTGTTAAGAAAGTAAATCAGACTCGATGGTTACTAAGGTCACTTCAAATGGTACAATCTTATGAAAATACTAACAGTTTTCTAGTTCTGAAGATCCACTTCAAATAATAATGCTCAGGTAGCTGATTTTTATAGCCCAGAAAATAATGCTCATGACTAACTACATAAGAAACCCTTAAACAAGCTAAAGCCATTCCTCATTTCAGGTCTTGACCTTGTTATTTTCCATTCATTCATTCCAGTGTCCTACATTTGAAGTGATTTATATTATTTAAAGATTACTGAATGAGGGGAAATATCTCTTCTTTTTGTCTTTTATTACTTAAAATAAATTTAAGAGACCATTGGCTATCAATAACAAATTAAACATAACCATTTTTTGTTGGTTTAAAATAAACTGTGTGCAGCTACAAACCCTCCACAAGTGAAGTCATTTAATGACTTGATAGGATGGATAATACCCTGCTGTCTTTGCAGAAACCATTAAGTTATATATTATAGTTATTCTAATAGATCAGAAACTAACTTCTTTAGGCTATAGAAATGTTACTAAAGAATAATTGTCATTGATTTACCTTCCTCAATAGGATCTCTAACAAGATTTCTATATCATCTTGAATGGTGAATCATAACATGATAGATATTTTACTTTTTGAGGGAGTTAAGGAAAATTTTAAAAATTTTTTTTAATTTTAAAATGTTTAATAGGTATACAAAGTTTAAAAAGAAGTAACGGTCAAGTGGATCAAAATGCTTCAGAAAAAGTCTTTTCAACATGAAAGCAATGCAGAAGTACAAACAATTCCAGTGATTCATATTGTCAACCTTTGAACATCAATAACTGTTTTACCCATAGTAAAGAAGAAAATTAGAGATATTTATGTTCCCTAGTTTAAAACTTTCCATTATCTTACCTCTTATAGCTATAAAAGTGTCAGGAAGAATAAATACACACCATAGGCAGAAAACTCAAAAATTCTTGATAACACTACATATTTGCTAATATAGGTACATTTTTAAAGATTCAACTTAATATCTATGTTATATTCTCTTTTATCATTTTTTATATTTTCTGTCTTTTTAATTTTCTGTATTTGCTATTGTAGACTTTTTCAGCCTAAGAGCTACTCTTTTATTCTCCTTTCCCTCTTTTTTCTCTCTCATTATTTCTCTTATGTTCTAACACAGGCAATATATACAGCAGAAGTGTTTAATAATACAGTCACTGAACATTCTTATTATTAATATATCTACTTCTCAAACCATAATGAAATTTACATTTGTAGACATGTAGAGTTTTCACATAACTTTCTCATGTATTTTCTCATTTGATTTTAAACGTAACTGGGAGTTAGTTAGGGCCAGTTTTATTACATCGATTACACAAATGAGAAAACTAGGGGTAAGAAAGGTTAAATTACCAATCCAAGGTCACAGAGTTAGTTGTATAGCCAGGATTCAAATAAATCCATGCTTTCTCATTCAAAATTTTAGTCTATTTCCAGTACACCCCCTTCCCCTCATGCCATGGACATTTAGTTCCAGAAGACTTTAGGTGTTCACAAATAAGTGGCGTAAATGTGAGAGAGAGAGAGAAGTCATATTACTCTGGGATGATTAAAGAACATCTGACAAATGTTTACTTTTCTACAGAGGAGCAGACATTCATTTGTATATAGCCAAGGTTTAAATAAATATAGGCTGATTGATGAGCAACATGACTTTGATGAAAACCTGAAAAACCAAATCACTTTCTGCAGAATAAATTGTAAGGCTAGCTGTCCAGTTGTACTTTAGGCAAGGAATGTTTCTTGAAAGTCAATCAAGCCCTCTTTGATTTCCCCTTCCAATATTTCAATAGAGTGTTTCAACTTATATCTTTTTCCTTACTTTTAGAACCACTAGCCCTACCCCTGTTCAAATTTCCTGTGATATCCAGAGCCCTAATAATAGAGAATACTTTGTATGTTCAAAATAGAATTAAATACAAGTATTGGGAAAGACTTTTCAGAAGAAAATTCTGATTAGTATAAAGTGGTCCTATTAGTTCTCATTAAAAAATTGATAGAATATTGAATTGTTTTACCCCAAAGTCAGCTTTCAGTGGAGAATTTTTCATGGGAGTTCATTAATATCTTGCTGAATATCAGTGTTGTCAATGCTCCAGTTTATGACTGAGCTTCCTAATTAGAAATTATCTTACTCCTTTAATATTATCTTAGATTTAATTGAATATATAAGCTATTACTTTATAAAGGGCTTTAAAAGAAAAAGAAATTGGTGGACAGATATTCATCTGGAGGCCTTTAATTGCATTTATATAATCCTTTCCCCTGTATCAAAACCTATCCTTTATGAGGAGTATTCAGTTTACTCTACTTGTATTTAGAACTCTTGAGTCTTTGAAGGTGACCCCAGATGGTAGGAAGGAGAAAAGGCAGGGTCATTTATGGCTTGTTCATGACTTCTCCTTGTGTTCTATTTTGATCTCTAATTACATCCCCCTGAAAAATACCTAATTCCTGTGCTGCCATCTTTAATGAATCTAAAGTTATATCATTTGTTTCGGTACACAATAATTTCAAAAGATTTATTCAAACTTTTGTCCTCAGTCAGGTTTCAACCTGTGGCACTGAAGCCTACTCTAGATCTAGCTGAGTAGCCATGTAGATTTTTATCATCATCACTAAAGAAATATTTTTTGAAGCTTAATTATGCCTGACATTGTAAAAACATGGCAGAGAATATAGCATTTATTTTTAGAGGCACAGAACTGTCAAGCCAGTATTTAATGAACATTTCTTCTGTGGTATGGGTACTACCATGGAAGGACTTACATCTTATTTGATAAAATATACAGACATGCAACAAAAATTGGGACATTATATAATACTAAATGAAATACTAAATTATGTGCCATATACAAATGAAGAGAGAGAAACAATTAAGGGAATTTTATTGTAAGAGATAGGAACTGAACTGGAGCCCAAGGATAACCAGGGTTTGAGCTGACACAGAGGAAGGGAAACCTTCCAAGGGTGGTGAGACGTTCATGTTTCACAGTGTGAGAAAAAGTAAATTAGGGACTAGTTACTGATTTAAGTATATTTAAGATAGTGGTGAGACATGCACCATCAGATGTTCTTTGGATAGCTGAAAATATAATATTTGATCTCTGGAGACAGGTCAAGCCTGGAGGTAAAAGAATTTAGAGCAATTCATACTAGTCTAGTTTAGCTGAATTTCAAAACTTTCCAAGGGAGAGAAGGTTGTAAACAGAAAAGAACAAAGATCCAAACTTTAAGCATTGATTATTCAAAGCTTTGGGGAATATCTAAGGATCATATTTATCACAGAATCTTCAAAATGAAACTCCCAGCTTTTTTCCCAACTTTATTCATTACTACATTCAGTGATTGTTAAGGTTCTGCTCTGTGCAAGACATTTGACAGTACTCCAGTGCCTCCCAGAAGAGGAAAGAATACTTAGTTCTTATCTCCAGTAGTTTGGAGTCTGGTTAGAGCTCTAGTATATAAACTCTACATAAAGGATTTGGCAGAAAAAGGCCACTGTTAAAGACAAATTTCAGGGAGTAGAGTAGATTAAAAAGAGATTATATGGGATTAAAATTCTGATCTGAAAACCTCTTTGCCCCAAAGCCTAAAGAAGGAATATGAATTTGGATAAACTTTCTCAGGTGACATTTTCACTATAACCTAAACATATAATAACCAAATCTCTTTTATACTGACTCAAATTTTCAGATGGATTAAAAAAAACTCTCCATGAGCCTGGAGTCATTCATGCCCAGTCTTTTTACTCTTAACTTACTTAATGAATCAGCAAACATGAGTTCAGCACCTCTTATGTGTCCAGAAATGGGTTAGGTTAGTTGAACAATGTAAGATTCTTACACAGAGGAGTAATGTGAATTATTTGTTATTAGCAAGCCCATAGATATCTGAATTATACCTTGACTTATATTGCAAGTAAGTAAATAATGAGCTGTAGTTTAAAATCTCAAATAAAATCAACTGTCTGAATATCAAGTGACTGTTAGTTCTCGATACCAAAAGAGTTTTTATTAGATTATTATGGAGTTGGATAATTTTAAGAATATTAGCAAAGTACTTTATAATTCCTAAACGCATGGATGAAATTATAAAAGCAACAACACGTTAAGTACTAAGCATTTTAATAAAGCAATAGAACAAAAGTATACTGAAAGAATTTGTAACAGACTTAATATTGCTTGTGTTTTAAAGATGAATAAACTAAGGCCTTAGAGAGGGTTCCTGACTTGTTCCAGGTCACACAGCTAATTACTGGCAAAGCTTACAAAGAGAACCCAAATTTCCTAAATCTGAAATCAGGTTCTTCTCTACCATGGCCCACTGCTTCTTGAAGGTTATGTGGCATATTAAATGAAAGCCTTTAAAAATCTGACTACATCATACTGTCCTTTAGAAGCATGTCATGCTTAATAAATTCAGAATGAACAGAAAGTACATTTACATTCTTGGCTTCAGTAATTAGAAAGTTAGTACAAGTATGTGAATACTTTCAAGATTATGACTTCTATTCTTACCGACATATAGGTAAAAGATATGTGTGTGAGATATGATATACATTACATGTATATAGTCACAATGAGAGAAAGAAACATGTAAAATACAAATAAGTATTTTTTGAGATTAAATTAGATGACTGAGCAGTTGACAGGCCATGTGCACTTATTTATCTTAGGCTTTATTTCTTAATTTGTTGGAGAAACTGAAGTCTGAAACAGCTCAAGGCTGGATGCTTCCTTTCTATAAATTACATCTTTTAAAATGTACAAATGCAAGCATGAGTCGCTAGCTACAGAATTCCAGCTTTAATCCATTATGTCATTTTTATAAGAAAACAAACCAGTGACCTTCATGTGGTTTTAAAGACAATGAATCTGTGAACAACAGAGTAGCTGAAAGATGAAATCATAATATAAACAATCATGAGTTCAATGGCATAATGTAAAAGGTAAAAAAATGAAGTACATTTTATAGAATGAAGTCTGCTTACTTCTGTGATTCTTCTTCCATTATTCACTTGCATGTGTGCTTTGCATATGTTGGATTGATTTGAAACCGAACTGAAACATTCACATATCTTGTAAGCAAATTTTAAATAGTTAACTTTCATTTAGATGTGCACTAGAGGAAACGGTAACCAGAAGGAAAGTGGATAGCTCAAGAAAATCCTCAATGTGTGTTTTGATCAGTGGTATCAATTTTCTTTTCATCCAACTTTTTATCAGAACTTAAACTATAGTATTACTGAAATTATTTATATTTACCATTCCATATAGTAAATATAGAACAGAATCTTTGAGGTAAGAAGTAGTTCAGGCAAGAAATCATGGGAACCTCTGGTAAAACCAGGAGAGGAAGGGAAAGGAATTAACAAGTATTGAGCCCCCATCATATCCTAGTCAGTGCATTTGGCAAAGTACATATATTACCTTAAGTAATTTTCACAGCCACCATAATAAATAGGAAATGCAGACATAGGAAGGTTAAGTCACAAACCCAAACACATAGCTAATATGGGGTAGAGCCTGGAGCCAAACCTAAGTCTGTCTGACCACAAAGCTTGTGTATACTTTTTCCATGGCACCTTAACAGCCTTAAATTTTAAAAATATCCCAAATACTCATGGAAAAAATATGCTCTCGGGATAACAATTATTTAGTCACTGAGAATGGTCTCAAAGAACTAAATGGAAGACAAATTAAGAGACATTAGTCAAATATCAACTTCTACAAATCAAGAATGTGTGTATTTTCAAAGATCTCAGTTCATTTTTAAAGGTGAGAGAATAATCATTTACTAATAGAAATAAAGATGGAAAAAGTGTGCAAAATGTTATCTAATAATAGTAATTGTCAATGAAATAGGAAAATGGAAGAAATGAATCATAATGTTTTTTTAAAAAGACACACAAATTATTTAATCAGAGATTTTTGTGATTAAGAGCATTTAGAGTAGGTAAAGGTTAAAAAAAATTAACTTAAAGCTTTGGAAGATGGTGTTTATTAATGAAGATTATTGTTATATTTGGAGTGGTTAATATTGTTATCTATATACTCTTTAACATAGAGTAAGCAAGTGTTCTAAGGGTAGTTTGGGGAATAGTTTTAAAGAGCACTTTAAATAGGTTTTAGGATCTAAGCTTTTTCATCTTAAAAATGAGGATAATAATTTGTCCCTTGAGGGATTGACCCTAGGATATATAATGTATAATGTATATGAAGAACCTAGCACATAATAAATTCTCAGTAAACAGTAGAAGAAAAAAGACCAGACAGAGTCACCTTAAGTTCCCCCAAAATCATATTTACTAGGAAAAAAGGCAGTCATAATAACATAAGAAACATTTTGACTACATATACCATGAAATTCCATTCTGCCTTTGTATCTTAATAGCATAGTACTAGTTGATTCTATCTGAATCTAATTTCATATTAATAGTCAATTTAATTTCATATAAATAGTCATATATTTTCATAATTAACAAACTCAAATCTAAACATGGCACCTGCATTTTAAGTGCAAATCATATTAATGTCAAATTGCAAAGCTCCACTTTATGTCTTTCTCTAACTTTAAAATGTTTTCTTCTGGTATATAACTTCAGTTTGATAAAATATTTTGTATTGCATATTTTCCATAATTTTTACAATGAAGCTTGTCACTTCAAGTTTAGTAAATATTATGACTAGATGGTTTTTAATAAAAATAAAGCATACCAAATAAATCCACCTGCTATATAAAAATATTTTAAGAATCAGTTTCCAAATACTATGCAGAGCTAAACCCTATAGAGTATTCAGAATCTATCACTAATTTCTAACTCAATTCTGAACTCAATAGCTTAAAAAAATGTTTAAATTAAAATCACCAGTTGTATATGTGCTGGTACAGTTTAAACAAAAAGAAACCTGAGCAGTGGATGAGAGTCCGCCTGCCGATGCAGGGGACACGGGTTCGTGCCCCAGTCCGGGAGGATCCCGCATGCTGCGGAGCGGCTGGGCCCATGAGCCATGGCCGCTGAGCCTGCGCGTCCGGAGCTTATGCTCCGCAATGGGAGAGGCCACAACAGTGAGAGGCCCGCGTACCGCAAAAAAAAAAAAGAAAGAAAGAAAGAAAAAGAAACCTGAGAGGAAGATACAAGCTTGCATAACAAGGTACAGAGCCCCACAAAATAACCTTTAATGAATATCACCGTGACTAGAGAAGTTAAAATGAAGAATCAAACACAATTTTTGCCCATAATAAAGAATCTAGAGTTTCTTCTACTTGGCCATTTATTGAATGCTTAGACTTGACACTTTCCTCACCAGAGAAGCTACTGGTATGCATAGTTTGGTATTAAGATCAAAGAGTCATCTCAAAGAGAAAAGTTCACCTCATTGTCATTATATAAATATAAACACTAAATATTTGCTGATGCAAGAAAAAGCCTAGATAAAAATTGACCTTTGAATGCATCTTATTCGATTGAAAAAAAAGACTTTGTAATGTTTTAGTCATCTTGACATATTTGTCATTGTTTTAGTTTTTCTTTTTATGTCCTGCCCCAGCTTCCACATTACTACAAAATGACACTTTTTGTTTACACATGCAGAGCTTCAGATATTAGAATTATTATTTTTTAATTAAAACCTGGCATTTCATGATTTTTAGATGTATTGATATAAATGTTTACACTATTGTTATGTGAAATTAATGTATTCCCCAATAGATTTTTAAATAATACAATCAGTCTATCTTTCAAAGTTATTTTAAGATCTGATTTTTCATTTGAAATGGATTTAACCCAAGATCTCTTTTTTAAGTTTTACTGAGATATAATTCACATTCTATACAATTCACCCATTCTAAAGTATACAACTCGATGGTTTTTAGTATACTCAGAGTTGTACAACCATCACCACAATGTAGAACATTTTTATCCCCAAAAGCAACCCTATACACATTAGCAGTCACTCCCCACTCCCCTAGCCCCCCCTCCGACAGCTCTAGGCAACCAGAAATCCTTTCTATCCCTATAGATTTGCTTATTCTGAAAACTTGCAAACCTTTAACAGATGTACTTGCTGGGAATGTCAGAGAGGATTTTTTTTGTTGTTGTTGTTTTTTTTTTTTTTTTTTGCGGTACACGGGCCTCTCATTGTTGTGGCCTCTCCCATTGCGGAGCACAGGCTCCGGACGCCTAGGCTCAGCAGCCATGGCTCACGGGCCCAGCCGCTCCGCAGCATGTGGGATCCTCCCGGACTGGGGCACGAACCCATGTCCCCTGCATCGGCAGGCAGACTCTCAACCACCAGGGAAGCCCAGAGAGGTTTTTTATATTAAGAGGAGTTGGCAAATAAAACAAAGGAAACTTTGTGGTTAGTGCCAGGCAAAAAGGTCTTGACTTATCTGGCTAAATCCTTAATTGTTTCACATTTCCGAATGCAATAAAATTTTGTATCTGAGCTTCTATTATCCTTATTTTTGTTACTCAATTTTACTTTAGCCCTGCACAATCAATAAAAAAGGAGGCATCCTCAAAGTACTACCATTCAAAAGCAACTGATTAGGAAAACCTAAATTTCAAATTCAGTAAACTTAAATTTCTAGTCCATTTCTTTCATTTTTTCTATCCAATCAGCATTTGTCAAACATGACTATCCTTTCCAGAAATGAGGCATTTACATCAGAAAACTTTTGTGTATATGCTATTTGCAGTTGAATATCGTAAGAAGCAGTTGATTCAAGCTTGTCATCTGTTTTTTCTAAATCTCTAATATGAAACATACTTCCTTAAAATTACACCTATTCAGAAGATTTTTATGAAACAAAACTGCCTCTCTTCTGATTGGCTTTGCTTTATTCTTTTACAATAGTGGTGTAGCATAACACATTAGTAGGAACTTTCAGTTGGTATACATTTTAGCTGCCAACATCAAAAAATTTTTTTAAGTACATAGAACCTGAATATAAAAACTAGAACCTTTGGGCCTCCCTGGTGGCGCAGTGGTTAAGAGTCCGCCTGCCGATGCAGGGGATACGGGTTCGTGCCCCGGTCTGGGAGGATCCCATATGCCGCGGAGCGGCTGGGCCCGTGAGCCATGGCCGCTGGGCCTGCGCATCCGGAGCCTGTGCTCCGCAACGGGAGAGGCCACAACAGTGAGAGGCCCGCATACCGCAAAAAGAAAAAAAAAAAAAAAACTAGAACCTTCTACCCAAGATATCATATTGATATCTACTATTTAGTATACTCCCCATTAAAACAATCTCATAATGTCTAATGAAATATATAAATTTTATTTAAATTTATATTTAAAATCCTATTTACATCCCCAAATACTTCTTTTAATCTTTTTTTTAGTAAATATGCTCTATATACTCTAGAAAATAACTGTTTTTATCTGCATTGTGCTAAATATGAGGATGTGATAGAAAATGCATCATTTTGTATTTGAAAGCTTTCTCCAGTGGTTTTGTCGTTTGTAATTGCTCCTTTGGTTTGCCATGCTCTGTTGGACTTCAGATTCATTGTTCCAAGTGTCACCAATAGTCTATTCCATTGCTCTCTTTGACATGACATAGTAAGTTTAAATGGCAGGATAGTGTTAGACAAAGATTGAGATATTAAAAAATCCATGGTAACTTGAAGAGAAAGGTAAGGAAAATTAAATTAATAAATCAACAGGATAAGGCAAGGGGATATGTTTGCTTTAAATAGTCTTTAAATAGGACTTGGAGAGAAAAAAATGTTTTGAACAAAAGGTAGAAGAAATAGAAAAGGAGAAGAGTGTACTGTATGGTTCAATTTATGAACTTCTAGCACTGGCAAAAAATAGAAGTGGTTGCCTGGAGTTAGGGGGTGAGGGTGACTACAAAGGAGCAGGAGGACGGAAACATTCTATGTTCACTGGCATGGCAATTACACAGGTGTGTATACCTTCATCAAAACTGATCACACTATTATTTTAAATATGTACACTTTATTATATGTAAATTATACTTCATTAAAGGTATAATTTACATATAATAAAGTATTATTTACATATAATAAAAAGTATAAAAGAGTTTTAAAATGTCAAAGTGGGCAGTAAAGGGTAACTTTTGGTTTGAATGTGGTCGTGTTTTGATCCTGAATGAAAGATGACCCTTCTCCATATCTTTCCAAAGTACATTCAGCACTTTTGTAATGTTAGCATGTACTCATCAACCCTGGATTGAGCTGGCACTTTAATAGCTCTTAGCCACATTAAGATAGGCATTTCTTTGATAGATATTCTACTCTAAATGCCTGCTTTTCCCCCACTATTTCAACTGAGGGGAAAAAAAGCAACAAACTCATCCATTAAATATTCACAGAGTTCTTAGAACTTTTAAAGTACAATTTTGAATTCAAAGTACTGTTTTATAATATCCTTTCTCAGGGTAAGCTAAAAGCAAAATAACAATACTTTTGCAGGAAAAGCAGGATAAAATCTGTCTTGAACAATCACAAAATTGCCTTTATTGTCACTTTATAAATCAATTATAAATAGCTTCAGAGGTCATGGGATTGCACATATGAGATTCAAAAATATCCTATGCACTATTTTTGTTGGAGGGAATTGTATGGTGTTTGGATTGATATGTAGAGTGAGGGGTTTTTTTCTATGTAGAGTCACTAGCCTGCAAAGGATAAAAATCTATAAAAGTCATGGGGGAATTTACAAAAATAGCTACTCAGTAAGATGGATAGAAACTTGAAATGACAGAACATTGATAATAAAATATATCTTAGGCTTATGTTTAAATGAGAGAAAAAGATGGGAAAGGAGAGTGTATGATAGAGGCAAAACATTAATATAAAGAATGTCATGGTTGGGGCAAATCAAGTAAGGCTAAAGAGAGACAGAAATTGAGAAAAAAAATTTAATTTCCCCTAGGGTATTCCAGACTTCTTCAAAATTAATTAAAATTTTAAAATGTACACTGAAATGTTAGAAGCATCAGAAAATATATTTTTTGACAATTTTGAAGGAATTGTTTTAACTGTCATATTGGTTTTTTTTAATGAAGGAACAGAAATGCTCCATTATAAGATATCTCAATCCTTGCCCAAGGGGTGGGGGTGGGAACTTGCAATAAATAAATCCTTCATGAATAAATGGCATAACCACAATCACAGCTCACATTGTTCTGACTGCAATAGTCACAGTTAACCACTAGGGGGCTGTAATTCCATTGGCAGCAGTTCTCCGACTACGAACGTTTTATTCCCTGCAAGGGTACTTGTACTGGTTGGTGAAATTAAGTGGGCACTACAGCAGGCAGAACAGGTCATTACTGCTTATTAAAAGGTTTTATGCTTTACTGCATTGCTATGTATAATTGTTATTGTATAGACTAATAACTTGGCCACCAACTTCATCAAGCATGGAGTCTCATCATTGCTCCAAGTTTGCTATTAATTTTGTACCTCAGCTTCTTGAAATATACTAGGTAGAACCAGTTTTACATCCCTTTTCATGAAGGAATTGTTTTTATATACTATAAGTCCCCTACCATTGCATTAAAATAGAGGTTTAATGTGATCATGTGTTCTCACATATATATTTCAATAAATCTTTGTATTATTTGGAGCTGTAAAAGAGATAAGAAAATCCTGGTTCAACTTTTTTTTTATAACATTAAATGTATTTTCTGAAATTTAGATTAAAATAGCAAAGCTTTTATCCAACTTGTTTATTACTAATTTGAATTCAGAACTTTTATTTACTGTCATAAGGAATGAAAAAATATAACAATTTGTTCTTATAGTCCATTGCATCTTGGATGATTAAAGGGGTAATTACATTAAATTATTTAAATTGTGGCCTTAAATTTTATCACATAAATATTGTATACTATGCTTCAAACATGCTAACTTATATTGATGATTATGAGCTAATAAAATATTTTAATGTCTTCAAATAATATGATAACTAACATCCACATGTATTTCTCATCACATGAGAAATGGTCTTTACAGCACACCATTCTACTTACTTGGCTGAAAGAATTAGCTTTGTAGGGGAGAAAAATCTTTTCCTCTACCCTGGTAGGTTCTATACATGAGGACTGAAAATTAACCTGACAAATGAGAGATTAAAAGCAGTAAAAGGTTTATTTCACATGCATATGGAAGCAACAAAAGAAAACAGCTGGCTTGTTTAATGGTTCAAGTTAAAGGCATATATACCTAATTTAGCAGGGAGAAGGGAAGGGTAAGGAATGGCTTCTATGGGAAAAACAAATAAGTTTCATTTGGAAAGACAGATGGGTTTTTAGGAGAACAGACAGGAGATAAGATGGTGGTAATGTTTGTCTATACAGGTATGAGTGGTCTTTACATCTTCAGAGCCATAAAATTCCCCTGGAGAAGGGGTTTATGGTAGCCTCATTTCCCAGAAGTTGCTGTTTTTAGTCAGATAAGGGAAGCTCCGAGGTGGCTTGTTTTCTGCATCTATTGAATCTCAAAATGTCTTTAACTTAAAATAATCTGTATACCAACTCTGGGGGGGGTTCTAAGTGGGTTCCCACAGCTTTATATTTTAAGAAAATCTTTGTATTTAAAAGTTTGGGTCATGTTTTATGTGCTTTGGGAAACTTTTTATGCTTAAAACATGTTAAATATTAATGGTGTTATACCAAATTAATTTGTCTTACTGCAAAAATGTAGCTAGCTAATATTTGTTTTAATTTTGTTTCCACATCCCAAAATAAATACTGTCAATAGATACTCTTAAAATAATTGATACTGAAATGGGTGATTTTTCAAATGCTATTTCCCCTTCCAGCTTCCAGTATCATTTTAATACCTATGGGTAAAATAGCATTTAACTACTCCTGGTCTGTAATTATTTTATGTGAAATTATGTTTTAACTTAATATTTGACTTAGAATTTTGCTGATTCATTTATAATACTTAGCTGATATTTAATTTCTTCTTGAAGTGAAGGACTGACACTGATATACATCCTATACTAATGTTTGGTTATTTTTTTTAATTCATTTTGTATAAATGAGACTGTCTTTATTCTGGTGCTAATGGATATCAGCCTCATTACTTTTCAGTTATGCCTTATACGTGAATAGTGTAAATAGTTACCTTACTTATAGAGTTCTTATTGCATTTTTCTAAATGTTTGCTTTTAGGGTTATCAGCCAATATCCATGAGCATCTGTAGGCCAATGATCACCGTCCTTCAAAAATAATTGTAAGTATACCCATAAACATGCCCAAGGACTCTTATTTGCAATAATATTCAACCATTATATTTAGGTGATTCCTATTATTTAGCTAATTTAGACCTACCTCTGACCTAGTAAAACATTTGCCATTAGTGACTTACCATATCTGAAGAAGAATATTATTTAACTGGTAAATGATATTTTAATGCCACCTTAGAAAAGGTTTCAGTCTATCTTATTACCAAATAATGTGATGAACAGACACCCTTGCCAAAGTGTTAACCATCACCTGACTTTATATTAAATATATTTTTAAAAGATAGCCTAAGAACAATTAAGTTACAAAATATAAATGCTCCATTTTCTCCTTAAGAAACAAACTCTTATATCCAAGATTGGGGCATAGGAAATCCAGTTATTATTTCCTATAATAAATTTTACGAAACAAAGCTCTTGAAAATATTCCTGGTGGATCGACCTGAAAATCTCAGGACGAATAAGAGGGAAAACTGAACTTTGTTTCTCAAAAGGGGATATCAAGTTATAAATGCTGAGAAACACTGCTCTAGAGAATGGACAACACAGCATTCTATAGGCTTCCTGAGCATGATTATTTGACTGGGTAAAATATATTACAAGTTAGGTAAGGTGGGTCAACATATGGTCTCTTACTTTAAACTCCAAACTGCAGAGGGGATTCTCAATTAAATCTGAGTGTTCTCAGAGTCATATACATATATTTAATACCACAAAATATTTTTAGAATGATAGTTTTGGGGGAAGAACTGATAATGATCATGGAGGATAACTCACTTTGACAGTAAAATTTTAACAGACTCATTTAGTATAAAATTAATATATACTCAATATATAAACAAAATTAAGTAATACAAAAATAGAGAGTGGAACTCTATCAAAATTGGAAAGAGATTAGGGAGGGAATAGGGTTGGAAATGTTTGTTATATGCATTATTGATAATCAAAAAATAGAAGAAGAGAATGGTGATTTTACATCAAGACAGTTGCATCAAAATGACTGTATTAAAATGTACCAGTAGTTAGAATGGCGACCATTAAACTGTCTTGCTTTGTTATTTAATGAACCACCATTTACGATGATGACAAAGGTTTTACTTCCTTTGTTAAGTATGTATTGAAAAAGTTATTGAAAGCCAGCTTTCCAAAGAGGAAAAAATGAAATTTAAAAAGTGTAAAATGTAAAAATTGAAAGAGCCCCAGCAGCTTTCCTCAGAGTGCACAGGAAGTCACTCATTATAAGTCTGTGAAGATCCTAGTTTGCCTGTAAATATTTTCACCGTGTTGGAGAAATAGGTTAAGGTGCACATGCAGGTAAGTTTACATTCTCAAGCTTCAAACTGTGCTCACACATGGCCATCTCACATAAATCAATGGCCTCATAAGCCTTGCCTTAAGACCAAGTAAAGACCAAGGTAGTAAAGACCAATGTCAGCCTTAGTAGAATGTGACGTAAGTCAATTTTATTTTTAGTATCTCCCTTTCAGCACTATTCCATCCTTACCATACTGTCTCCATTATGATTGCTCCTTGCTCTTCTCCCAGGCCTGTGCACCCCTCTTTGTACACACACCCGCTGACATCTTGCTCTTATCCAGCTTTTAATTGGAGAAGACCTGATACACAAATTCATCCTAGGGTGGCAATACCTAATAAGTCCTATTCCATCCAGAGAGGCACGTTTTAACATTGAAAATGTGGCTCCAACAACTGAATTTCTTGATGGGCTGAAAGAGACAATGTGCCCCAAATCTCATCACATGGGTATGTAAGGTTGTTGCCTACTTCACTTCTCTGAAAGGCTGGCCTTGTCAGGGCATGTTAGTGACATGAAAAATATGTGTACAACCTGCTTAATATAAAGGTTAGAGACTGGTTATTTATGGTAAATAATTTTGTTAATGTTGTTAAATGTGTTAATTCTCACTGTATATAGAAGAGTACCAAGAGTTATATTATAATGTATAATGTATATGTGTACATTCACAACCTGATATTCTCCAAGTCTTTAAAATGTTGGGTACCTGGTGATTTCTGTGGCTATTTTAGTTATATAAGATTCAATTCATCTTAAAAAATAAGTCAGTTGACCTGATTTGTCTCCAGCTGTCATTCAAATTTAGTAATACCTTCCCTAAAGCCCTACTTATGCTACCTATGCTACTGTGAAATATGTATATCACAGTCAAGGTAATAATTTAGGTAATGTATTCAAAGTCTCCTGTGAAAAATGATCAGTTGGACAACTGTGCTTCTCCTGAGCTGGATAAGGTTTGTAATATCAGTAAGTATCAAAAGTAAACATTATCTTTTTTTCTGTAAAGCCATATCAGCATTTAAAGTTTCTTCTCAGAAAATGCTAATGTAATGAAGAAATGGTGTACATACATTGATTCTACACTGTCATGGTAGGATTTATACTTGTCGCTCTCTTGACACATATATTAACAATTTAAGAATTTTATCTTCTATCTTTTAACCTTTTATTTATGTGGCCTTCTATTAGTAAGAATAAATACAAATTCACTTAGAATTTTTCTTCAGTATGAGTTCTTTGATATATAACTGAGTGTCTATTATTACAGAGTTTTTTCTCTAGATAATTAAATTACTTTAGTTAAAACCTAAGCAGACTATAACAAAAATCAAGTATTACCTACATTGATAGACAATTCCATTATTTTCACTTTGTAGTGTATTGTACTTACTTGCTTTATTCACAAATAGTTTAATTTCTTGGATTTGATAAAATAAGTATATTTTATCACTCTTCAACTCTTCATTTGGTTAAAGTAAATAATACATAATTAAAACTCATGAAATGTATACAGAATCGAGTGTTAAGTAACAGAATATAGTGTGTCCTGTGCAGAGTATATGCCTTTTATATCACCTACAGGAACTAACATGGTACAATATCTCACACATAATATGTATTTAATAATATATTCAATAATTCATTCAATAATAATGAACTAATAATGGTAAAATAATGGCACTTCTAGAAGAGAGGTACTCAATCAGGCATGATTTTTAGCAAATGAATATATATACACATTTAAAGCATAGGAAAACCTCAGCCTTTGTAAGACAATTCCACGTGCCTCACAGTTTTTACCTTAATTATTAATATTCCAAAAATTTAAGTGGTCCGTTATAATTATCAATTAAACTGAAAAACATGGCATTAACTAAGTACTTAAAGAAATATTTATTGATTTTAATAATCTAATTAAGCCAATTGATAACTTGAAAAACCACATACCATACGCATTTTTCACTCTGAGTAGCCTGCACCAAAATCCACCATGAATGTGGATTCATGAATGTACACATCCTAAGCTATTTCAACTGTTCAAAAGAAGTGAAAGTTACTTTATTTTGGAAAGGTAAGTAGCCCAGCAGTTTCAAATGAGAGTTACACTTCCATCCATACTAGATAATAACAGTAAAATAATTTCACATGTATGTTTTCTGTTTTTGGATATATGCCTTTCAAAATATGCTTCCACTTTTAAAGTATACATTTTCAAAACATTTATATCTCCTTAAATATAAAATATGGGTATAACTTAAGAACTGCAGTAAGCAAATTAGTATATGTCATATAAGAGGATATCATGATCAAAGAGTTTATGACATAAATGTTGATTATTTTTACTTCACTCTTTTAAAATATTTATTAGTCTTAAGTTTAGTACATATTGCTCTAATTTAAATAATACCACATATTTTAAAAATAAAATACAGATACTTTAGTGGAGTAGAATTTTTATGTGTTGTGTGAAATGAATATTTGTGTATTGAGTCATGTTTCTATTGCATTTTACTCTAATTTTAAAATTACTTTACCTCCACCAAAATTATACATGTGATCCTGACAAGTAATACATTGCATGGGTTAGCTTGCTAACAATTGCTTTCTAAAATATTCCCTTTTTGTAAATCTGGGTATGGTCATTCATTTAAACTTCTCAAAATTAAATATCTTTATTTGTATTTTTAGAGATACTAATAGCTAGTACTAAACTAACAAAAAGAGAATAAGAAAACATGAAAATCAAATATTTATGGTATGTTCATTAAAATCTGTATATAATTAACTGCCATTCCACTGAGTACTCTCATTGACTTCATAGGGTTTTGATTACGAGAGAACAAACTTTCAATGTGTTGCAAGTTTCTTAGCATCATTGCTAATGGCACTATCACTTAGATAGCTAGATTAGGCAAGAAACGGTCAGTCATCCTTGAACATCTTCCTATCCCTTATGTCCCATAACCAAATTCATCACTAACTCCTGTCAGCTTTAGCTCCTAAATGTCTTCACTCCATTGCTACCATCATTATACCAGTTTGGCTTTCCATCATCTTTTGTCTGAGTACTGGAATAGGCTCCTAACTAATATGCACCCAATTATACATTTGCACTCCCAAATTCATTCTTCCAAATCTTATTTCTCTTAGAATAAATACCCATATATTTATCATGGTTTATAAGGGACCACCTGATCTGGCCCCTGTCAACCTCTTCAGCATCATATTTTACACTTTCCCCTCACCCTCCTCATGAATGCTTCAGCGGCATGGTCTACTTCCAGTTCCTTGAACTCATCATTCTCTCTCTTCTGTTGTGCAAACTTCCTTGCATTTCCCACCTCTCCTAACACATCGCCAGTTAACTTCTTTTAAACCTTCAAAACGTAACCTAAAAGATATTTCTTCTGGGAACAGGGAAGCCCGCTTGCCTACCTACCTCCCAAGACTAAGTCAGCTTCCTCTGTTATATACCCTCATAGGTAACACTGTGTAACTTCCCACCATAGCACTTATCACAGTCCATAATTATACATTTATGTTTGTGATTAGTTGAGGATTGCTATGGCCTCCACTAGATGTGAACTCCATGAGATCAGGGACTGTATTTTCTTTTGCTCAGTATTATATTCTTAGTGACTAGCAGAGTGCCCAACATATGATTCAGTAACTATTCATTGACTGACTGACTGAATGAACAAATTTAGGTATTATCTATTAAAAGTCATTTGTGTAACTTTTTGAGATGGTTAATCTGTGGTTGTTCAATTGCAGAGGATTTTTTCTACTCCCCCCCAGTGGTAGTTATAAATATTGCAGCCTGGTGAAAAATTAGACCCCTCAGTTACTAAGGCCTTAACATAGGGTTGCAAATGTGAGCTACCTACTAAGTTTGACAGCAGTAAAAGTATTGCCATGACTTTAAATGTAACATTAGCTATACAAGCAGCTGACACTTATAAATGTCTAATATCACATAAGAATTGTTGAATGGTCCAACAGGGATATTGAATAGGTCTCTCTTGCCCTGTTTCATGCACTAAGAGCTTCATATTCACATAACCAAATTATATCACTGCTATGCATTATTAAATACGTAAATTCAAATTTGTGGCAAACGAATTAAGCATAAGTTGTAAAGTACTAAGGATTACAGTTAATGGAGCTTACGTTTCACACTAAAAAAGAATGGGGGTGGGGGAGGGATGGACTGGGAGTTTGGGGTTAGTAGATACAAAATATTACATATATAATGGATAAACAACAAGGTCCTACTGTATAGCACAGAGAAACATATTCAATATCCTGGGATAAACCATAGTGGAAAAGAATATAAAAAATAATGTGTATATGTGTATAACTGAGTCACTTTGCTGTACAGCAGAAATTAATGCAATACTGTAAACCAACTATACTTCAATAAAAAATTAATTTAAAAAGAATATATATATTCAATATATATATTGCATTTAATTATGAATAATAATTGATTATATGAATATATGGAATATATTTAACAAATATATATTAATATAATTGAAATATGATGTTACTAAATAAATACATAGCTAAGTGGTCTAATTCTTAGTTCATATTTCCTCCTGGCTAATGAAACTTTCTCATTTCTACTTTAGTCTCATACTGTATTTTTATTCCACTGAATTTCACTTTGCTATCTTGCAGTGGCCCAAGTTTGTCTTAAATTACATATATCTGCCATAACTCATACATTTTAATATCCTAGTCACATTTCCACTTTTTCATCTGTTAAAATATCGACAAACAATTTTAAAACAGCACAATGAGTGCTAGAGCACTGTTTCACAAAACTTACTGTGGATAGAATCATCTGGGGATCCTTTAAACCTGCAGATTCTGATTCATTAGGTCTGAGAAGGAGCCAGAGAGTCTGGGTTTCTAACAAGCTCCCAGGTAATGTTGATGCTGCTGGTGCTCGGCCTATATTTGGAGTAGTAAGGTAACAGCAGGAGTCAACAAACCTTTTATGAAAAGGGTCAGACAGTAAATATTTTTGATGTTGTGGACCATATGGTCTCTTGAAACTTTTCAGCTCTGCTGTTGTAGCATGAAGTCAGGCATAGACAACATATACATAATGAGTATGGGTGTGGCTAGGTTCAAAGAAAACTTTATGAATACTGAAATTTGAATTTCATACCATTTTCACTTAATATATTATTCATCTTTTTATTTTTTTCCCAACCATATAAAAATGTAAATGCCATTCTTAGCTCATAGGCCATACGAAAACAATCTGTAGTCTATCGACCACACTGCTAGTCCATAAAGTACCAATGGGTAACTTTGCCTGAGGCTGGAGGTGTGTGGTAAGATAGGTTCTGTAGAAAAGATTACAGCTGCCTTGAAGAAGTAATGGTTTTCTGGACAGAGAAGAAATGGGAAGTAGTGAAAGAGAGAGCTATAGGCAAGCAACAGCATTAGTGGTTTCTAAACTGAAAGTATAGGAGTGTGACATAAGAACAACAAGCCTGCCTAGGTGGAGAAGGCTCAAAGGAAATGGGAATTACTTATATGCATATCTAAATAGTTTCCAGTTTTAATGAGTAGTGGTGTCAGGTGAGCAGAATGAGAAGTGGGGGATGCTATTAAGTTCCACATTTTAGAATTTCCAGAGAGTACTGGTACACTGGGAGGGAGAAAGAGAATAGAAATGATTAAGTAAACCAGGACAAAATGCATTTGGAAGATCAGGACTCTCTGCAAGTGACTACAAACTCTTCTCAGTTGAAAGCTTTGGAGAAGCACTGATGTAAACGATCAGGGTTTGCAAATTCATTGATGAATACTGAAATGAGTATCACAAAGATAGGTAGAGCAAGGCAGGCAAGCCATTTGTCCACTGTTACAAAGCACACAGCAAACTCAAAAGGGCACCTAAGAACTGATAACTGAAAATTTAAAAGATGGTCTCAGGAGGCGGAGTCAAGATGGCAGTGTGGGAAGATGCAAAGTTAGTGTCTCCCCACAACTAGGGTGCCTGCCAGCTGCTAGTGGGGAACTCTGACACCCAAGGAGACAGGAGGAACCCCAAGTGAACTGGCGGCTTTTGGGATCTTTGTTCATGAGCCTGGGGTCAGGCCAAAGCTCCTGCAGTGGGAGCTCCAAGTCCTAACCACTGGACTAACAGAGAACCTCAGACCCCAGGAAATATTCATTGGAGTGAGGTCTCACGGAGGTCCTCATCTCAGCACCAAGACCCAGCTCTACTCAATAGCCTACAAACTCCAGTATTGGAAGCCTCAGGCCAGACAACCAGTAAGACAGGAACACAATCCTACTCATAAAAAAAAAAAGAGATGGCAAAAAAATATGTCACAGATGAAGGAGCAAGGTAAAAGCCTACAAGACCAAATAAATGAAGACAAAATAGGTAATCTATCTGAAAAAGAATTCAGAGTAATGATAGTAAAGATGATCCATAATCTCAGAAATAAATGGAAGTGCAGATTGAGAAAATACAAGAAATGTTTAACAAAGATCTAGAAGAAATAAAGAACAAACAGAGATAAACAACACAATAACTAAAATGAAAAATACACTAGAAGGAATCAATAGCAGAATACCTGAGGCAGAAGAACGAATAAGTGAGCTGGAAGGCAAAGTGGTGGAAATAACTGCTGAGGAGCAGAATTGAGAAAAAAGGATGAAAAGAATTGAAGACAATCTCAGAGACCTCTTGGACGGTAATAAACACACCAACATTCGAATTATAGGGGTCCCAGAAGAAGAAGAGAAAAAGAAAGGGTCTGAGAAAATATTTGAAGAGATTATAGCTGAAAACTTCCCTAACATGGGAAAGGAAATAGTCACCCAAGTCCAGGAAGCACAGAGAGTCCCATACAGGATAAACCCTAGAAAAAACACACCAAGACACATATTAATCAAACTAACAAAAACTAAATTCAAAGAAAAAAATATTAAAAGCAGCAAGGGGAAAACAAAAAATAACATACAAAGGAATCCCATAAGGTTATCAGCTGATTTTTCAGCAGAAACTCTGCAGGCCAGAAGGGAGTGGCAGAATATACGTAAAGTGATGAAAGAGAAAAACCTACAACCAAGATTACTCTACCCAGCAAGGATCTCATTCAGATTCAATGGAGAAGTCAACAGCTTTTCAGAAAAATAAAAGCTAAGAGAATTCAGCACCACCAAACCAGCTTTACAACAAATGCTAAAGAAACTTCTCTAAGCAGGAAACACAAGAGAAGAAAAAGATCCACAAAAACAAGCCCAAAACAATTAAGAAAATGGTAATAGGAACATACATATCAATAATAACCTTGAATGTAAATGGATTAAATGCCCCAACCAAAAGACACAGACTGGCTGAATGGATACAAAACCAAGACTCATATTTATGCTGTCTACAAGAGAGCCACTTCAGACCTAGGGAAACATACAGACTGAAAGTGAAGGGATAGAAAAAGATATTCCATGCAAATGGAAGACAAAAGAAAGCTGGAGTAGCAATATATCAGGTGAAATAGACTTTAAAATAAAGACTGTTACAAGAGATGAGGAGGGACAGTACATAATGATCAAAGGATCAATCCAAGAAGAAGATATAACAGTTATAAATGTTTATGCATCCAACATAGGAGCACCTCAATACGTAAGGCAAATGCTAACAACCATGAAAGGAGAAATCGACAGTAACACAATAATAGTAGGGGACTTTAACACACCACTTATACCAATGGACAGATCATCAAAACAGAAAATAAATAAGGAAACACAAGCTTTAAATGACACAATAGACCAGATAAATCTAATTGATATTTATAGAACATTCCACCCAAAAGTGGCAGAATGCACTTTCTTCTCAAGTGCACACAGAACATTCTCCAGGATAGATCACATCTTGGGTAACAAATCAAGCCTCAGAAAATTTAAGAAAATTGAAATCATATCAAGCATCTTTTCTGACCAAAACACTATGAGATTGGAAATCAATTACAGGAAAAAAAAACTGTAAAAAAACACAAATACATGGAGGCTAAACAGTGCACTACTAAATAACCAAGAGATCACTGTAGAAATCAAAGAAGAAATTTAAAAATACATAGAAACAAATGATCATGAAACACGACGATCCAAAACCAATGGGATGCAGCAAAAGCAGTTCTAAGAGGAAAGTTTATAGCAATACAATCTCACCTCAAAAAACAAGAAAAATCTCAATCTCAAATAATAAATCTAACCCTACATACTCAAAACAACTAGAGAAAGAAGAACAAAGAAAACCCAAAGTCAGTAAAAGGAAAGAAATCATAAAAATTAGAGCAGAAATAAATGAAATAGAAATGAAGAAAACAATAGCAAAGATCAATAAAACTAAAAGCTGGTTCTTTGAGAAGATAAACAAAATTGATAAACCATTAGCCAGACTCATCAAGACAAAAAGGGGGAGGACACAAATCAATAAAATTAGAAATGAAAAAGGAGAAATCACAACTGGCACTGCAGAAATACGAAGGATTATAAGAGACTACCACAAACAACTATATGCCAATAAAATGGACAACCACAAAGAAATGGACAAATTCTTGGAAAGGTACAATTTTCCAAGACTGAACCAGGAAGAATTAGGAAATATAAACAGACCTATCACACATAATGAAATTGAAACCGTAATTAAAAATCTTCCAACAGACAAAAGTCCAGGACCAGATGGCTTCACAGGCAAATTCTATCAAACATTTAGAGAAGAGCTAACATCTATCCTTCTCAAAACCTTCCCAAAAATTGAAGAGGGAGAAACACTCCCAAATTCATTCTACAAAGCCACCATCACCCTGATACCAAAACCAGAAAAAGATATCACAAAAAAAGAAAATTATAGACCAATATCCCTGATGAACATAGATGTGAAAATCCTCAACAAAATACTAGCAAACAGAATCCAACAGCACATTAAAAGGATCATACACCATGATCAAGTGGGATTTATCCCAGGGATGCAAGGATTCTTCAATATATGCAAATCAATCAATGTGATACACCACATTAACAAATTAAGGAATAAAAACCATATGATCAATATGCATCATGCATCTCAATAGATGCAGAGAAAGCTTTTGACACAATTGACCACTGATTTATGATAAAAAAAACTCTCCAGAATATGGGCATAGAGGGAACCTACCTCAACATAATAAAGGTCATATATGACAAATCCACAGCAAGCATCATACTCGATGGTGAAAAACTGAAAGCATTTCCACTAAGATCAGGAACAAGACAAGGATGTCCACTCTCGCCACTCTTATTCAACATAGTGTTGGACGTCCTAGCCACGGAAATCAGAGAAGAAAAAGAAATAAAAGAATACAAGTTGGATAAGAAGAAGTAAAACTGTCACTGTTTGCTGATGACATGATACTATACATAGAAAATCCTAAAGATGCCACCAGAAAACTACTAGAATTAATCAGTTAATTTGGTAAGGCTGCAGATACAAAATTAATGCACAGAAATCTCTGGCACTCCTATACACCAACAACAAAAAATCAGAAAGAGAAATTAAGGAAACACTCCCATTTACCATTGCAACAAAAAGAATAAAATACCTAGGAATAAACCTGCCTAAGGAGGCAAAAGACTTGTACTCAGAAAACTATAAAACACTGATGAAAGAAATCAAAGATGACATAAACAGATGGAGAAATATACCATGTTCTTGGATTGGAAGAATCAATATTGTGAAAATGACTATACTACCCAAAGCAATCTGCAGATTCAGTGCAATCCCCATCAAACTACCAATGGCATTCTTCACAAAATTAGAACAAAATATTTTACAATTCAAATGGAAACACAAAAGACCCCAAATAGCCACCAAAGCAATCTTGAGAAAGAAAAACGGAGTTGGGGGAATCAGGCTCCCTGACTTCAAACTATACCACAAAGCTACAGTAATCAAGGCAGTATGGTAGTGGCACTAAAACAGAAATATAGATCAATGGAACAGGATAGAAAGCCCAGAGATAAACCCACGCACCTATGGTCAACTAATCTGTGACAAAGGAGGCAAGAATATACAATGGAGAAAAGACAGTCTCTTCAATAAGTCGTGCTGGGAAAACTGGACAGCTACATGTAAAAGAATGAAATTAGAACACTACCTAACACCATACATAAAAATAAACCCCAAATGGATTAAAGACTTAAATATAATACCAGACACTCTAAAACTCTTAGAGGAAAATATAGGACAAAACACTCTTTGACATAAACCACAGCAAGATCTTTTTTGACCCACCTCCTAGAGTAATGGAAATAAAAACAAAAATAAACAAATGGGACTTAATTAAACTTAAAATCTTTTGCACAGCAAAGGAAACCATAAACAAGACAAAAAGACACCCCTCAAAATGGAAGAAAATATTTGCAAATGAAACAACAGACAAAGGATTAATCTCCAAAATATACAAACAGCTCATGTAGCTCAATATCAAAAAAACAAAAAATCCAGTTAAAAAATGGGTGGAAGACCTAAATAGACATTTCACCAAGGAAGACATACAGATGACCAAGAGGCACATGAAAAGATGTTCAACATCACTAATTATTAAAGAAATGCAAATCAAAACTACAATGAGGTATCACCTCGTGCTGGTCAGAATGGCCATTATCAAAAAATCTAGAAACAATAAATGGTGGAAAGGGTGTGGTGAAAAGGGAACCCTTCTGCACTGTTGGTGGGAATGTAAATTGATACAGCCACTATGGAAGACATATGGAGGCTCCTTAAAAAACTAAAAATAGAAATACCATATGATACAACAATCCCACTACTGAGCATATACCCTGAGAAAACCATAATTCAAAAAGATCTATGTACCACAATGTTCATTGCAGCACTATTTACAATAGCCAGGACATGGAACCAACCTAAATGTCCATCGACAGATGAATGGATAAAGATGATGTGGCACATATATACAATGGAATATTGCTCAACCATATAAAGAAATGAAATTGAACTACTTGTAGTGAGGTGGATGGACCTAGAGTCTGTCATACAGAGTGAAGTAAGTCAGAAAGAAAAAAACAAATACCGTATGCTAACACATATATATGGAATCTAAAAAAACAAAGAATGATACTGATGAACCTACTTGCAGGGCAGGAATAAAGAGGTAGACATAGAAAATGGACTTGAGGAGCTGGGGTGGGAGGGCGAAGCTGGGGCGAAGTGAGAGTAGCATCAACATATATACACTACAATAGATGACTGGTGGGAAGCAACAGCATAGCACAGGGAGATCAGCTCAATGCTTTGTGACCACCTAGAGGGGTGGGATAGGGAGGATAGGAGGGAGGCTCAAGAGGGAGGGGATATGGGGACATGTGTATGTATATGTCTGATTCACCTTGTTGTGCAACAGAAACTAACATAGTATTGTTAAGCAATTATACTCCAATAAAGATCTATTTAAAAAAAGAAAAAAAGATGGTCTCTACCAATGTCTCAGCATCTGACAGACTTTGCTGATGAGCTACAGTGTAGGCATACACAATGACAGGCACCACAAGCATATAGATTTTATAGAAGATGTTTCTATTCTGTGGAAGTGGAAGTGGAGTGAGATGATGAAATATTACAAAAAACACCAGAGTTAGGAATTAGGAAAGATGGAATATCAAGTACAAAATTAACTCAATCCAAATACTTTTTGGAATTCTTACTCTTCCTCTAATTCTCTTTCCATTTTCCATCTCATCCCTCCCAAAAGGACTTTGTCCAGTTGTTTTGGAGTTTTGTTTCTTTGGAATGCTAGACGTGAAATAAGATTTAACGAGAAATTATTATACACAAGAGACTTCAGAATTTAAAAAAAAATTCTCCCAACAAGCTAATAAATGGGGAATTTTTGCTACCACTTATTTACCTATATCTCCCCGAAAACAGGGAGTGCATCTACTAGCAGCTGTGGCTTAGTCATAACCCAGGGATAAAAAATGGAAGGCAGAGCAAAGGGAGAGTTTTCACTTTTCCACACTAGAGGGAACACGCAAATTTTGATCAGAAAATTTTAGGTAATTTTTAAATACTGACTGACCATGAGAGGAAGGGCAACGTAGTTTTATTAATCAGAGTTAGAATAGCAAATGTAGACATAGGGAATTGTAAGTTTTTTTAACATTCAAAGGACCTGTGACCAAGTTTCCCATCAAATGAGGAGCAATGTTATACATAGTTATAAGTTATCATTTACTGAACACTACTCAATGTCAGGCAATATGCTGAAAATTATACAAATTATTCCATTTAATTTTCACAACATTCCAATGAAAGTGCTTATTATTACCTCTACTTAATATATGAGGCCTCGAGGGCTTAAGTGAGTTATCCAAAGTCTCCTGAGTCCTATGGACTTGCCAAAGAAAAACTATTATGTCAATCCAGTAATATTAAGTGCCTAGCACATAACAGATGCTAGACAAAAGTTAGCTATTGTTTGTCTTGCTACTATTGTTATTAGTATTATTGTCATTTACTTACCTCCTCTAAGCCTTGTTCAGCTCAACAATAACATGGAAGTTAGTATGATATAAATTTGTCAGATGGTTTACATGCAACAACCCACTTAAAGTTTCTAGCATATAAAAGCCACTTAGTAAATGTCAAAACTGTATGAACTTTTCTCTTGAGGGATACTTTTTATTTTTAAATGAGGCCAAACAAGGCAGTAGATATTGATATTTCCAGTTATTTAGTGGCATACCCCTGGATAATGAACTGGACAGTTTGTCTTCAGAAAACAATGTTTGACTAGAAAATGAATTTGGTTTAAGTACCTGGCGTCAGGAGGTTCAGAGAGTTTATGGCTAAAATACTCAGCACATACTTCAAAGTTTCTGAGCTTTTTTCCTGCTCCATCTACTACTTCCTATAGTTTGTATCTCTAAAGACTTGTACAGATATTTCCAAAGTATTTGTGTATTTAACAAAATAGTATTATTCATAATGTTATTAAAATTGTATAATTCATTCATTTGTGCCCCAGTTTAAACACTGTCTTTTAATAGTTCAAGCAATGCTTATCGATAATGTGGGAGTACTCAATAAATGTGTTCAATAAACGTTGTATGAAAGTGTGAATGAATGACTCATACATTATTATTATTTTTATATCTTTAGATTTCTGCACAGAAAGCTTCCTTTAAATTGCATATATACTTATCTCTGCAAATTCATTTTAACAAAATACATAATGTTCCCCTGGATACAAAAGCATAAATGAATTAGTCTTTTTTTTTTTTTTTGGCTGCATTGGGTCTTTGCTGCTGCGCGCAGGCTTTCTCTAGTTGCGGTGAGCAGGGGATACTCCTCATTGTGGTGCGCAGGCTTCTCTTTGCAGTGGTTTCTGTTGCAGAGCATGGGCTCTAGGCACACAGGCTTCAGTAGCGGTGTGCGGGCTTCAGTAGTTGTGGCACATGGGCTTAGTTGCTCCGTGGCATGTAGGATCTTCCCGGACCACGGATCGAATCCGTGTCCCCTGCATTGGCAGGCGGATTCTTAACCACTGCATCACCAGGGAAGCCCATGAATTAGTCTTTATTACACTTTATTTTTTTAAATTATATTTAAAATTGACTTTGGTACTTGATGTGTTAACAGTTAAGTGCAGCACACCTTCCTTACATTGTTTGCTCCTTTTCTTTATTTAATATTCATTTTGATGAGTTGGCACTCCTCGTGCCTTTAAAGTGTAAGCCAACTTTTCAGTTTACAAACAGATCTTTTTTTTTTTTTTTTTTTTTTTGCGGTACGCGGGCCTCTCACTGTTGTGGCCTCTCCCGTTGCGGAGCACAAGCTCTGTACGCGCAGGCTCAGCGGCCATGGCTCACGGGCCTAGCCGCTCCGCAGCATGTGGGATCTTCCCGGACCGGGGCACGAACCCGTGTCCCCTGCATTGGCAGGTGGACTCTCAACCACTGCACCACCAGGGAAGCCCCTACAAACAGATCTTTATGTTATTGGCTAACAGTAACCTCTGATTCTAAAAGGGAAAAAATGACCAAGTATCTCTAATATCCTAAAGAAACCTAAAATTTCAGTGTCTTCTCCAAATTTGTCCAATAAAGGCAGAGCTAGAAGGTACTTCTGTTTTCTGGTAAGGACAGGAGAGTCAAATCCACCAGTTCTATAGTTTGTTCCAGCTCTAGAAAAGAATTTGGTGGAGGGGATTATAACTCATGGGTTAAAGAAGATTTAGACTTTTCTGTGGGATTGAATTTTTCAGGTGTATATGGAATTTATAAAGTAAATTCTGTTTCTTGCCATAACTTTAATTTATGAGATCAGAAAAATGTTTGTTAGTTTTGGTACCATGCAAGTCATTGGTGATTTTGATAAGAGTTTTGTGTAGCAGTGGAGACAAGCCAGATTGGAGAGGGTTTAGCTGTAAGGAAGTGAAGACAGCGTGTCCAGACAACATGGTGGAATGGGGTGGTGGGAATTGACAGTAGTTGTCCTATTTGAGGGTCAGGACTTGGTGACTGGCTGTGAACAAGTGAGAAGGAAGAGCCAAGGATGATTCTCAGCTCTCTGGCTTGCGCAGTTAGTGATATGAGACACTTTTTGCTGAGATGGGGCATACAGGAGGAGGGGAAGCAGTTTTGTTTGGGGAGAGGGACAGAGATAAATTTAGTTTAGACATGTTGGATTTGAGTTGCCTCTAAGATGCCCATTGGGTGATATCTAGTAGGCAGGTGGGTAGCAAGTTTTTCTATGGCTTCCACTTCCATCTCAGCTCTCTCCCATTGTAGACAGCCACTTTCCCATTGCTGATTTACCTGTCAGTACAAACATATCATTTCCTTCTTCTAGAAATTTGTCTCTAGTGCACTTCCGTTTCTGATGCTATTTTTAAATTGAGATATAATTGACACATAATACTAAAAAGTACATTTTTAAAGAGAGTGATTCTATGGGGAAAAATTTTTTACTTGAGAGCTGATCATTGAAAAGATAGATTAGGGAAAGAAAGCTGTAAAGTCAATGAGGGAAAAGAAATGAAGAATGGGTCAGATTTGCTTGTGTTGTAATAAGGTATAAGAAGTGTCTCTGAACTCAGCATTGAAGATGGAGTTGAATTTAGAGTGTGGAGAGGGCAGGAGGAAGAGCATTTCAAATGTGTGTGTTGGGGGGGGTGGGGGAGGGCTGCATGAAAAGATTGGAAATGAATGAGCATTGCATGAGGCAGAGTTGATGGGGCCTGTGACCTTATTGGGTTATACTTAGTAAGGAAATAAGGTGGGGTAGACCAAGTGAGAGCAACATGGAAATGATAGAGGAAGATGCTGACTAAGGGGTTTTGATAATATTTATAGCAGCTCTTCCAAAGAGAAGCTCCTATAAGTATTTAGAAATATGGGACTGGATCTCTCATCTTTCAGTTCTTATGCTTTGGTATTGTGCCCTCCAATGATTACACCTGTAACAAACATCCCCTACCACCAGGTGGCTATAGAGTCGTGTCATGCTAGGTAGCTTTCCGGTGTTTGGGACTCAAGGGGGACGAAAGTCCTTCCAAGCCACAACTTTTAAAATCTGATCATCTACTTAATGTCCCATCTACTATCTAGACAACCTTTTAGGAAAAGTTGAATTAAGATCATCACTTCTCAATATTCCCAAGCTTAGGGAATTGATTTATGTGTTAAATTCCCAAGGGAGGCACCAAAACAAATGAAATAGAAGGAGTAAATATGATTTGTATTTAGTTTCTGTGTACCTTACACTATAACATATGACTTGTTCCCAGACAACTTTCTTTATGTTTGCTATCCAACATTGAATTCTGCCAGTTAAAAATAATTTTTTTTACTCCTCTCCAACAATTGACTAATTGAGATTTCCTATGGCAGAGTTATAGCTGTGAGAGGGATATCAACTGAATTAGAGGAAAAGAAAAGTATAGCTAGGCTCTCTAAAGCCTTCAGGAGAAGGTCAGTGGCAATTTGGATAGTACGAGTTGGCAGAATACAGATCCAGTAGTTCTGCCTTCATTATACTTTATGATATCACGCCCCAGAGAACATAAATTTCTCAGTTTATATTTTGGGAAAAATATGTAAATCCAAGATCATTATTTTTGACTCTTCATATTAATAAGTAGTGCCTTAAGTTTGCATTAGAACAAAAATGATTTAACCTACTTTTTAAAAAGCAAAACACTACAATTTACATACCAAAGTACCCCGTCACAGGAAAAGGATGACGTTTATTGCTCTAAATTATTCAGTTTTCACACAATTTGCTGTAAACATTTAACTAATAGAAGAGTCCAGAACTAGTAGTTGATGGTGATAACAGTGAATTTTATCATTTTTCCTCCCACTTGAGTCTCTGGCGGTTAGAATAAAGAATGAGTGGACTAAGTTATCTGGATAATATACCCTTAAATATTAGATTAATTAACCAAAATAATTATGGAGAATTACTATGTGATGAGCACTATGCCAGGAATTGTGGGCATTGCAGATAACTCTTAGCTAGGATCTATGACATCTCAGGTTGCTTATAATCCTATTGGTGAGATAAGATTAATTATGGAAAAACAAACAAAAAAGGAAGAATGTTACAAAAAGCCAAATCATGTGCTCTGCGCAATAAAGATTATACAGATACAAAGGGGAGGAATCAATGAAGCCTGCATTTCAGCCTTTCAGAATCTTCAGGAAGTGAGCTTACAAACTGGGATGAATTGTACACAAATTTGCCATCATTATCTCTTCCATCTCATTAAGCAGTCTATTTGTCTTTTTACACCTTACCCAGGCGTTCACGTAAGTATCTTGTACATAGTATCTTATATGCATAAATATTTGCTGGTTGATCGATTAAATTTTTGAGAAGGATATTAGTAAAAGCAAGCAAAAGAGAGACATTTTGCTTTTCTGTCCAATATATAGTTATCTTGAGAAAAATCTGTACTGACCATGGATAGAGTACCTTATCATTAGATCATAGTGCCAATCTGAAAGTAAAGCTTATAGATCTGCTTTTTAAAGAGTGCAGTGCCCAGTAGCTCACCCTCACGACATTGAAGAATGAAGGTAAAAATGTGAATGCTTGTTGGATTCTGAAAACAATTTTGGTTCACTGGTCTGCATCAATTAGTCATGACTTAGAATATCAAGATTTTAATAATGCTAGTAGTTAACTTTTCAGCAGAAATGTTTCTCTAATGCTTCATATATCCAAAAATTGAAGCAAATATTTAAGTAGTGTGAGTTTGGTCTCCTTTTAGGAGCAGTATTTAAGTAGTATCTATCTTATGCTTAAGAAAAGCAGGGTTTCTTTTTTTAATCTTCATATCTTTATATTAAGGAACTTTTGTTTGTTTAGACATGCTCCTCTTCCACAAAAACAAGAGGCATTGAATGATATTGTTGCAATTAATGCTAGGCACGTACATAATTTTACTGGGACATGGTTAGACAATAATGACACATCATCATAGATAGGGACAGAATGGCTACCACTGATGAAGTATTGATAAAAACCTTGACTAAATTTCTTTTAGGTGAATTATCTCTACTACAGCATTGCATTTTGATGAGTATACATACTGGAAGTAATATTATAATTTAGCATTAAGGCTGTTGCAATCATACTTACATATAAAATAATTACTCTAGGAAACTGCAAATGCTTTTCAAAATTGTGGAATAATGAACACATATTTTTCTACATGATGAACTAAATGGGATGACAACTTCATAAATGAATAGTCTTCTAAAGAAAATGTGAACTATTAGAACACATTATTAATAAACAGTTTGTCACATGTTATTTTCCACCTTTTTGTATTTACATCCATCATATAGTCTGCACATTGAAGACAGTATCTATATTCTAACAGGTTAACCAATAGTTTGGAAATAAGTCTCCTTTGTTGGAAAAATAGAAACAAGTGTGAATTCATATTTTTCTCTTCGATTTGCCATTATTCTAGAATTTTAGGCAGGAAAATACGTTCTTTATCAGTCATAGAGAAGCGTCATTGTACACTTTAAATTCGGGAGTGCAATTTTTCTCTACTCTTAAATTAGGTATTGCTTACTTTTAAATTGTTTTCTTCCTCTTCATTTTTAAAAACCTTTCACCAACAAGGGCCTAGAATATCACCGGTAGTTCTCATTTTGCTGAGAAAGTTCTCTTATTTGATTCCATTCTCTTTCAGGTGTGTAAGAAAAGTTCTAAACCTCAACTTTGGTAATGAACCTTCCTTATCCAGGGAGGGCAGGCAAGAAGGAAATGGAACATTTTATACCTCCTGTATTGATAAAATCTTTAAAGTTTGAAAGAACCAAGCATTTGAGGGAATGTGAATCAACTAGATTTCTTATGCATTACTGGCAGAAGTATATACTGTACAACTACTAGGGGAAAAAAGTTGGCATTATCTCCTAAAAGTAAATATTCACAATGTGTATACAATGTATTGTTTTATTTTTTCATTGATTAATCGATTTTGTCAATGGAGCCGTGTTGATGAGATGATAATGGTGATTCACATAGCAATGGTTATAGTTAATCCAGTCCTATGCACTTAAGGCCAGACCATTTTTCAAATTCCAGGATGGCTGAGCACCCAAGGGGGCATCATTTGGTAAGGCAGCATAATAGGCTAGGGCAAAACTAGAAGGGGTATAGAAAAAGGCTTTTTTAAAATAGGAACACTCTACATTTAGAGTAGTGCTTGGTTCATAGAATTTTATCAATGACTTCATGAAGCAAATAATGAAAAAGAAGTAATAATGATTATTTGCCAATGGCTGCTTAAGGTGACAAAGTTTTAGTCATAACCAGGAGAAAAAATGGGAGGCACATCAAATGGATAGTTTTCTGTTTTGTACATTTGGGAGAATGTGAGTTCCTTCCAGATACACAGGAAAAATGTGTCTTTGTCTTTTACATAATTTCAGAGTAGTGATCTACAAATTCTCATTGAGAAACTTTAGGCAATTTTAAATAGTCATATTCAACATTTAAGCCAACATAAACAACTAGGTATAAAGCAACTTGGCTTTTGTAAAGGAAAATTATAAGAGAAGTAGAAAAATATGGAATTATTAACAAAAAAAATCTAGAAATGTTTAACTAACTTCCTCACAAATGTAATTTGAAAAAGAAAAAGAGAATTGCCATTGGTTACATGGGAGGCGTTTAGTGTGACAATAGCTATTATTGATTGAACATCTACTAATATGTCACCTACTGGACTGGACTCTACGAGTTATTTCTTCTAACTCTCGCAACAGTCACATATGAGGAAACATAGGCCAAGAGGGCTTTAATGAGTTTCCAAGGTTCCATAGCTAGTGAGTGTCAGAGCCTGGATTCTGAACCCAGACCTGCCTGATTCTAAACTCACAATTCCTTCACCTGAAGCTGACCCATGTGTGCGGTAGCCATGCCGAGGGAATGCAGCAATGGATCCTGAGATGTTTCAGGTCTCCCATCCACACCCTCCTTCAAGCTGGTTCTTCGGCACAAAACACAGCGTCCCGACCCTAGCTCCACTGTCAACAGCACTGGCAAGTGACCCACTGGGCTCCTCCTTGACCAACTGGGCATCGAGCAGTGCCAAAGCAAATCCCTCCACAAAGCTGGGAGAGTCATGCTGTGGGCTACTCCTGCATGCAGGTGGGTACATATCTCCTGGGTCCTGGGACCCTGCCTAAGAAAAGTGAGGAGGTGGAGGAACAAATCAAGCAGCTCAGTATCTGCTACTACTAGATAAAAGTGACTATGTTGGAATCAGCTTAATAGCAGGTACTCAATAAATGTTATCACCGTTATTGCTTATTATCATCATAATTGCTAGCTGTGTAGCTCTTAGCAATTCACATTAACCCTCTTAGACTCAGTGTCCTAGTCCATAAGATAAGCTTGACACTACTGGAATGATCTAAGATTGTCATGGTGATTATATTCCAAGATAAATTCATTTATATTCGCTGGCAAATTGCTCACTAAGTGTTAGGATAGGAGAGATAAGTTGTTTTCTCCTTTTGATGTGACAAAAATAGATTATAATTATCTTACAGATTTTGGCTCTTGTGTATTTTATTTGCCCCACATTCTTACCAGCTTCCTGACAAACTAGCCTTCCCCTGCCTCTTCATTCCCTGTAGGTAGTTTAACAGTCTATTTAAATCTAGTGCTGACAGAATTTCTTTTCCAATTATTTCTTGTAATTTAGATCTACACTCAAGACCCATTCCTAGCCCCTTCTTTCCTTCATAATACCTTTGAATACTCAAATCCCCCTTGAACCTCTCCCTCTATCACACAGTTTGGCAATAACTAGTTTCCCATTTTTTGTAATCATTTACGTCGGTAACTTATTGGCTAAGTTGTAAACTCTTTGAAAGCAAAGACCCTATCTTCTCATACATCTTAGTACTTACTGCAGCACCTAGCCCCTTGCCTTGCATAAAGTAGAAGCTCAATAAATAATTACTGATGGAAAAATTCATGTAAGTTACCTATGAAGTCATTCATTAATTCTTATAACCAGGACTTGAAGATCTAGAAAGTTGAATACCCTAGTTTTAGTACCATACAAAACATGGTACTGTTTTATGTGGCAAATAAAACATACACTGAAAACTCATTTAAAATCAAGAAAAGATTAGTTTCTGAGAGATGAATTCATGATAAGTTATTTAAGTGAAAATAATTATTTTGAAGTAAGACCTCACACTTTTTTTGTGTTAACATTGTGGATGGTAAACTTGCCTTCCCAGGAAATGTCTTTAGGGCCTTCAGCCAGAAAGGACGTTGGGCTCATAGGTCTAACCTCAGGTCATAGCTATGTTCTGACAATTAGGCCAACACTGTAATATAGTATACACAACTTGCAGCTTATTATAATTTTACTATTTTCAGACAATTGAGATGAAATATATCAGTGAAAAATATATATCACACTAAATAAATCCTTGTTGATTGAAATACAAAATGAAATAAAAACTGATACATTTTTTCTGACAATTGATAAGGAATAGACTTTTATACAGTATATATTTTTTTAATTTCTTTCTTTCAACTACCTTTCAAACTATCATCTTTATTGCCACCATTGAACCAAAGATAAAAGAAGTTTGAACATCAAGTATGTGAGTGATATGAAATCAAAGTAGAAGATGGGCCATGTGCCTCTATGTAAATTTCCTTGTCTTGAGGTTCCAAAAATTGGCCTCTTTTTTAAAAATGAAAGTAAATATCTTCTTTCTTAGACATATGGCAAGATATTTATATGATCTAACTTTGTGAATTAATGTGTTATAATGATACAGAGTTTTATTTTTCCCCTTATTATTTTAATGTAGAACAAATGCTATTTGAACACTCCCCTATTCCTCTCAGCCATATACACACATATTACACTGATTACAGGATGTGGGAAGACAGTCTTTTAAATAGATTTTTAAAACAATTTCTTAAAATAATGTAGTCTAGGGGCTTGTCTTGGAAGTCTGTGCAGGTAGGTGAGAATCTGTCAACATAATGTCTGTTCTCAGTATTTTTCCTAAGGGCAACATGCTATTTTGTTTCCCATGTGATTATTTTTGCTTTTATTTTTTTCCTGTTTGTGTACTTTAATTTCATTTAGGAAATGAATGGAATGAGGAATGGCAAAGTATGATTGTTTAGATTCTCTCATAATATAGAACGATTTTTGTGATAAAGATTATGAATATGAATTTTCTTTGATAAACATCTGCTTACAGTTGAATGAAGTATTATTTAGTATAGAATGTAGTATTCAAAAGAAAAAGCAATTTATCTAGGAAATGCTTCTTCCCTTGTTGCATTTACCCTCTTGCTGGCTTGATATATCTGTTTTGCCTATTTGTTCTTTATTACTGTCAAGACAGCAAATTTCTATCTGGAGCAGATGGTGTAACTACCATTGTTCAAGTGCTTAAAATTCATTCTGCTGCAGGGAATTTTTATCATTAAACCTCTAATTTGGCAATATTATTAAATTTAAACTATGGACTGTTCTGTCTGGGATGTCTGAACCTTTGTTACATATCTGAAGAGAAAAATACATATTTATATGTATGAAAAAACTTGTTTGATTATTTCTTAACAAATGAATGTAAAGATTTTTTTCATTAAGTTAGTATATAGTATGATGGGTAAATGCTATAAAATTTTAGTCAGTCATTTTTTGTATATAAATTTATTGTGGACTTTACTTGTTTCCTTTATTAATGTCTCCATGTTTTATCCCAAAAGAAATTTTAGATCATGATGTGTCTTGATATTTTTGAATAGAGTGTTTAAATTTAAATCTATTTTTAAACTTCAAATTTAGGCCTTTTTGTCCATAGCTCCTCACAGCACCCTGCCCGACCTACCCCACATGAAAGTCATGAGATTTCATATTTTACCCTCAGGAAAATAGAGAGAATGCCATTTTTCCCACTCTTAGCCACATTTTCAATACTGGAATGATTAAAACTGGACCAGCAGAAGCTTTGCACTTAACTTTATCCTTACAACTTTAAGGCAACAAATGAATATTTTGTGGAAATATTCATAATAACTTGTAAACAAATAACATATACGTATTCAGTAAATGGAATTCCACAATATTCATGATTTTTCAGTGATTACTACTTTAGAAATAATTCCACTCAGTGTAATAAGGTAAACTATAAACAGTATCCCATAGTTGGACGATTATACAATCATTGGTGAATGAGTCTAATTGAACATGTGTTGAGCACGTCAACTGCTCTTAGGGAGATCATACATTCCAGTTTGTCCAGGATAGTCACAGTTTACACTTATCAAGCAAATATGATTACTTTCTTTGACTCTCAAGAGTGTACCAATTTGGATTCTAAGTTACATGCTTATTCGATCTCTTCTGTACCCATACAAACCTAAGAGTTACATGCTGACATATGTGAAAGAAGTATAAGCAAATGTCCATTACCCAGAGGAGCATGCAAACTTATTAATGACAAAAGAAATACATGTGAAATCATTGCAAAATAATCCATAATTCTTTGTATTAAAATTCTAAATATGTGGTACAGGCAATAAGCAGTGTTGGAATTCAGAGAGATAAATGGATGTGGACTAGAGCTGTTAAGCCTAGTTTAAGCTACTGCTCTGCTAAAGAGCTTTGCAGGCATGAGGTCACATGGACAAATTTCTAGAGATGGATATGATTACAGTTCACTGCTGATCAATCAACAGTGGAAATGACTGAATACAAAGAAGAGTATGGTAGAGAGAATAATCACTAAGGACTTGGAAATTCTGGTCTCTCATCCTGGCTCTGCCACTGGTCAACTTTATGTCATTGAGTAAATTACTTCTTCCCTTTGGCTTTATTTCCTTCACCTGTAAAAAGAGGTAGTGAACTGGATGCATCCATTCATCAGTTATTTATTGTGAGATTACTTTGTGCAAGGTGCTCTACTAAGGGCTAAGTAAAGGATCTCTAAAGTTCGTTTCCTGCTCTAACTTCTACAGAAATGTCACTTCCATCACCAGTGTTTCCAGGGACATAGTTGTAACTGGTTTGGGATCATGTGCTTCTCTGTCACAAAAAAAGAACATTTCGTGCAGGTAAGTTAACCCAAACCAGCAAATATTTGTTGTGTTGACTTGAAACTTCCTAGCAAGTGTCCTTTATTTCCTAACTGGATTAAGACCGTATTTTCATTCCCTCTGATAATGATGCAACCCTAGAATGGTGGGGGACTCTTTCAGGAGAAGCTGGCATTGTGTATTTTCAGAGTGTGAAAACTACCATTATGCTACAGGTAACCAAGGCTTCAGACAGCTCAGCTGGGAAGCCTGGATACCATGCACTGGTCTCCCTTGTCACTTCTCACAACTGAGGCCTGCTACCCATTCTGATATCATAAAGCTTGCTCTTGTTCCCAGTTCTAATCACCTAAAAGGAGAGATCATGCTCTCTGGAGTAAAGTTGTAGCACCTGCACAAGGAACTGTACCACCTCAAAGAAGCTGAGATGTCTTCTGTGAATCCAGCTGCTTCAAGGCTGTAGGGCCACTTGCCTTGGCAGTTTTTCCTATCGCAGAGAGTGGAGAAAGCGGCCCAAACCATCAGAATGGATTATACATCACTTTTTTTTTTTTTTTTTTTTTTTTTTGCGGTACGCGGGGCCTCCCACTGTTGCGGCCTCTCCCATTGCGGAGCACAGGCTCCGGACACGCAGGCTCAGCGGCCATGGCTCACGGGCCCAGCCGCTCCGCGGCATGCGGGATCCCCCCAGACCAGAGCTCGAACCCGTGTCCCCTGCACCGGCAGGCGGACTCTCAACCACTGCGCCACCAGGGAAGCCCTATACATCACTTTTGATAATGCACACGGATCCTCCACTCCATTAACTGGAGAAGTTGGAGGTAGATCTAGTCTAAAAAGAATCTGAGGAAGAAGAGAAAAAATTTACTGGTCTAATATTTATTCTGTCCTTTAAAATTGTGGTGTAATATCCACAAATAATTCTGAGCCTTCTTAATATAGTAGATATAAAATACAGTAGATATAAAATACAAGATCAAATATTAACAACTTTTAAGTTGCTACTTAGTTCATTTACATTTGGACAGAGATATTTACAGAGACAGATTTTTTTTTGGTAGAGGTGCCAGGATGTATTTAAGCCCAGTTGCAAGTTCACCTGTCTGCTGTCAGTGTTGTTAGTGATGGTAATGATCATAGTGGGAGGGGATGAGAGGGAGAGAAGTCAAGATTTTATAAAGAATAGTTGAATGAAAAACAGAAGTAACAGAAGAAATAGGAGCTATAATAGATGTTTTATCATAAATGATTGCTACAATGAGCACAAATTATGAAATTTAGAACTGAGGGTATTAATTTTCTCCGTATTATAACTTTGCTTAGGATGGTGTAAACATTGCTATAAGGGGTTTCCCCTTACTTTTTGCATGGTTAGGCATGAAACGGAAAATTGAAGTCCTTTTAGGAAAATATTCCAAGTGAATTCCAAATGCTAAGAAATCTCTACTAACCTTACAGGTAGTCCAATTGAAAATTTTAAACTTTCAGTGCATTTTTTTCAGAAATACATACTACTGTACATTTAAATCTGTAAATGTACTAAAGCAACTACATAAAGCATTAAATCAGAGATATGAACAGCTGAAAACTGATAGGAGCTGAAAATAGAGTTGTAAGTAAATCACTGAGAATCTGTCTTCAAATATACTGCTCGTAAATTTTAAATCAATCTGTTTTATTCTGCCACTCATAGTAGACTATTCTACCCCTTGATTTACAAAACACTTAAACTTCAAATACTTCTGACTAAAAGGGGGGAAGTGGGAAGAGGAAAAATAAAAGACATATGGAATCACTTGACAATGTGCTGAAATATTAATCCGCAGGCATCTCTGACTACGTGTATTTTAAAATTAAGGCCAAATTCAAAAGTAGATTATTTCTTTTGAAAATGGCCTCAATTATTTCAGGGTGTAGAAGTAAAAATAATTTAAACCTCTACTCATTTTCTGTGTGTGTGTGTGTGTGTGTGTGTGTGTTTAATCATTGTTCTGGCAAAATAAGAGCATGATCCAAACTCTATGCCTCATTCCCAAACTTCTGGAGATTGGTGACACCTTACAGAGCTGTTGGAAGGTGTAAGACAAGAGAAGGAAAATGAAGATGTTAACTCACACTGAGATCTGGAGGGGTAACCAGCCGTAGACAACCCAAAAAGCTGAGAACCTGAGCAAGACAAACTTGTTTTTAAAAAGACATTGTAATTGCAATTGAATAAGGCCAGGACTGGCTAAGGGAGAGCGAGTGTAAGAACAAAAAGAAAGGAATTTGACTTGAGACCAGCAGGATGATGGGTACTTTCTTCCTCATGCCATACGAAACATTTCTAGGATAGAAAGCATCATAAGAAGATAGATCTGCACCCATGGTGTTTTAGAGCAACTGACTGGGCTCTATAACAAAGTCATAGATTATTTTGTCTTTTTAATGTAGAAGGAAATAACTGATTAAATGGAATGTTTCACTGATTTTTCCAAACAAGCCTCCTTATAGAATTTCAGAAATGGGGAGTGCCTTCTCAGATGGGCTCACGTGAACCTACTCATTTCCTGACCATGTATTGAGAACAAGTTGAGAGGCAGCAGCAAAATAGCCTGACAGTTCAATACAATAAACAAATTCATAATTTAAGGACAAAGTCTTTCAGTTTTAATACCTTCAAATAGGGATTTAATGGCATCTGTCGCTATCCATTATTGAAATGCAGAGGCATGAGATGTTATATTCCCTGGGCCTGTAGGTTAGTAAATATATAGATCAAATATGTTGTAAATGGAATTCTTGTACAACTTTAAAAGTGATCATTTGTGATATGTTTTGGGCCATTATGTAATATTATGTCATTACATTATATAATAATATGTCAACTGTTTCAATAATATTCTAAGAGAAGAATTAATATCTTTACTGATCTTTAATATTTTGGGTTTTGCTTTTGCTTGAGCAGCTCCATAAATGAATATTCATTCATTTGTACATTATTTTTATTGTGAAAAGAAAAATAAATGGCTTCTCTTGTTACAAAAAATAGCTCTACGAATATTCTGATCAAACTTTTATTAATTTCTATTGTGATAAACAATGTGACATAAACATCTAAAAGCCATTTCCTGACGATTATATTGTACATATTGTTAAATTCCATTTACAAATTATGTGAGGAATTTGTTTTTTAAGGAAAACATGATCAGAGCATGGACACATTTGTTAGGGCAGTCCCACCCAGCCTTTTTCAGAAGGTTGTATTCTGCCATAGTATAAAGAATCCTGATTTGTTCAAGAAATATTTCCAGTCTAAAATCTTGGAGGCAGGTGCTCACTTGTCCTCCTCCATGCTTCGAAAATACAGGGAGGAGGCCAGAGTGGCAACTGTCACCATGATTGATTTCGTTGGGATAGAAGATTGTCCAGCTGATTGTAATCAATGGATTGAGCATTCTCTCAGAACAGTGAAACTGTTAAAACTCCTCAAGGTAGAACAAAGCAGTAATGTTTCAAAATTTAAGTATTTTGAAATGCAAGATACTTTTCTCATATCATCTATTCTTCTAAACAACACAATGTTTAGGCCATGTGCTGTTCACAGATTATAATGTTGTAATGGTAAAATGTACACCCAATGACAAAAATAGTGATAAATGACTGAGATTATTTATTTTAATTTTATATTGAATTTTGTATAATGCTACTTGGAAAAATTTTTGTAGAATTATTAGTAAATGTAAGAAGATTCATATATGATCAAAATAGTTTACAATCTTCCTGTCCTTAAGTTTGAAGTGTATTACAGGTTAAGCTCAAGCCAGGAAGTAAGATTGTTTTATAGAACTCCATGATTCTCAAAACTGAAATTTGAAGTGAATGTGGTATATCATAATAGTGCAATTAAAATATAAATTTATCATTCATTTTTTATTCAACAAATACTTATATAACCCTTAATATGTGCAAGGTATTTTCCATGCATACTCTATTCTTAATGGTAACAATCTTAGCAACCTAGTAATGCAGGTAGTATCTTCACTTGATTGTTGATAATGCATCCCTGAACCATGGAATGTAGGATTCGATGTCATCACTCTCTACGTTTCTGTTTAAATATATTTTACTCTCACTTTGAATGAAAAGGTGAAACATAAATATCATTAGGAGTGATTATTGAGTAGGAACAATCAAGGGTGGCTTCCTACATGGCATGGACCTCTGGCTAGAGGGAAGTACACAGATGGGCCATTAGCAAGTGGAACATTAAAGACTTTGTCAAGAACATCTTATCTTCTGCAAGACCACAGGTAGAATTGTATCCACATTTTGATCTTATGAGACTCCAATCTAATTCTTCACAGAAGGTGAGTGTCACAGAGTGAGTGTTCCCAGGCTATGCCATGTCGCAGTGAAGTCTGAGAGCAAATGTTTAACAGCTGCAGTTTTGGTAACAAATTATGCACATTTTAAAAATTATTGAAACTTATTTGAATTTGATATTCAGTGCAGTCACACAAACATCTTTTGAAGACTTAATAGATACCAGACTCTATGCTAAATACAATGAAAACAAAAGCATATTCTGTGCATTCAAGTAGTTTACAGCCTGGAGGTAGAGAGCTCTCAACCCCTTTCAAAAGTAGGACTCTTCAAAAAAAAAAAAGAAAAAGTAGAATGCTTCTACCTTATGCATTTGAGTTACACCACCTATTATTATATTGTGCTTTCTGTTTCTCCTTGTTTCTTAAACTCAAAGGATTAAGCGTTCATTGGTAGTAGATTTTCTGCTTAAGTGCTACCTGACTACATTGGCATATAAAATTCACAAATAGACTCATATTTTTTCCTAACATAAAACTGTTTTCTGCTTTTGCTGAGCCCTTATATTTAAGAACATGAAATCAGGGCCCTTATACTCTGTTGGAACCTCTTCTGATATGGAGACTTTGGTTAGTATAGTCTCATTTAAAGATGAAGAATGGGGGAGTTCCTGGTTTGCCTAGTGGTTAGGATTCCGGGCTTTCACTGCTGTGGCCCAGGTTCAATTCCTGGTCAGGGAACTGAGATCCCTCAAGGTGTGGCCAAATAAATAAATCTGGTTTCACATAAAGTTTTTTAAATAAATAAATAAAGGTGAAGAACCAATTCTGAAATATTGAGAATTGATGAATATATATATATATATATATATATATATATATATATATATTTTTTTTTTTTTTTTTTTTTTTTTTTTTTTTGCGGTACGCAGGCCTCTCACTGTTGTGGCCTCTCCCGTTGCGGAGCACAGGCTCCGGATGCGCAGGCTCAGCGGCCATGGCTCACGGGCCCAGCCGCTCCGCGGCATGTGGGATCCTCCCGGACCGGGGCATGAACCCGCGACCCCTGCATCGGCAGGCAGACTCCCAACCACTGTGCCACCAGGGAAGCCCAAGAATTGGTGAATATTTGAGAGTGAAATATTGAGAGTGATTTTCTGACTAGCTCTTATATTGAAGGTTTTTTTTTTTCTAATTGATTAGCTTTTGGGAAAAAAAAAATTCTTGTTATTCCAAACTTGATTAGATGCAAGTGGTTGTCCATATAAGATCAACAAGGGAAAACTTAATTTTCTTTCAATAATTACTTTCAACTTTAAATAAAGTTCAAATTGCTCTCAAGAACAAAGTATAACTATTTCCCAGTAGATGATAATTTAAACAGGTCATTAAAAAAGAATATTATCCCATTCCATCAGGATGTAGGCTTCATTCAGGCAGCAATAAAATAAACTGCATTAATATTTACACATCTTTGGAAATATCAGGTCTACATTTTCATAGCTTAGATCTTATTACTGTACCTTACATTAAAAAAGGTACAATTCAAATGAAGAATTTTAACTGAATTTTTTTATTAATACTATGTGGTATCTATATCAAAACTTTTTAAAAACCTGAGAAAATGTCTTACTTTGAAACTACCATGGGAATATACAAGTTAGTATTTTATATATAACATGGTAGATGCCATTCAGAGTAATAAATGGGACTTTTTTTTGCATTTTTTTTGCATGAACTCACTTATGTTTTAATGGTTGTTTCTTGGTTTTTGCTTTGCTTGTGGGGTTACTATACCAAAATGATAACATTTTTTTCTAGGTTCCAAGTTTATTTAGAAAAGTGTATAATGTTGTAATTTAGGGTATTGAACCATATTAGTTTTACACAAATTAGTATTTTCTTTTTTTAGAAACACAATTCCAACCATCTTAACTAAATATGGCAAATTCAGTGGCTCATATATCCATAAGGTAAGGAGTAGTAGAGGACTTGGAATTGATGGCATCCTGGAATTTGAAAAGTGTCACAACCACCCCCTTACCCCATTGTTTTACTTCTTATTTCAGCTCTTGAGCATGTGCTATCCTCATTCTCTTAGACTGTTCTATGTGTCAGGAAATGTGACTATTATCATCTTTAAAGAGCCATCCTTACAGATGATCATCCAGGAGAATTGAGAATGCTTTCCCTTAATTTCCACCTTGGAATAATTGACTTATGTGGATCAAATCATGGTCCCTAGGATCATTAGAGTGACCAAGAGGCTAAGGTACTATTATAGACCCAGAGTGAGAGAGTAGCCTCCTCTGTTTGGGGGAGGGAGCTTCCACAGAACCATACAGATTAGCGAAAGTAGAGTTCCTCAAAAGAAGGAAGACACTGGTAACAAAAAAAGGGAGGAGAAAATACTGGAAAGACAAAAGCAACTGATGTCCACTACATAATCCAATAATAAAATTACATATATACAAATATATGTATATCTGTATCTACACATACATGTATATACATATGTATATCTCCTTTTAGATCATCAGTAGATTTTTATAGTCATGTTTATATAGATCCTATATACTATCTATTAATATTATTTCTGATTTGTTCTTTTTTTATTGTGGTATAATTGCAAATTAGTTTTTAACAGATTAGTTTTTTGTAGAAAGATTTCTTAGATTGTTCATGAATTTTCAGTTTTCCACTGACACACATTTGTTTTCTTGTTAACAATAAATTTTAGCTCACCACAATGATTTGATAATTAACCCCCAACTTTTGCATACTGGTGTTACTAATGAGTAAATCAGGAAAAAGAAATTGAACAATGAATTTTGCAAAACAGAACCCATTTTCTAAGAAAATATTTAGAAACTAGGAGACATGATTTTTTTGAAAGGAGAAACAATGCTATTATTAATGAAGTGGATGCGACCTTTGTGATAACATATTACTTTTGCTTCCTTCCTGTGTGCAATTTTGTTCTATATAAATGATGTTTCTGGATAAATCAGTTGTTGCCGTTTACAGAGCATCTGAAAAACAGATCACTTTTAGTGTTCACAAGAGCCCTAGAAGCTAGGTTACTTATTTGTGTCTTAGAAAAGGATGAAGCAACATTGATTACTTGGACTCTCTATTTTGTCTTCTTTAATGTATGCGCTGGTGTTTTTTAATGCAGGCTTCTCACTGCCATAATGCTTTGTCAGCCTTCACATATTATTTATTAACATCTTGGTTTTTAAAGATGAAAATATGAACCACAGATAAATTGAATGATTTAACCAAGATAGTACAGGGTAGGATCAGGGTAGGGGAGAGCCTTTGAGCTTTGAGTTTCTGTCCCCTTTGCAGAACCAAAATGAATCAGTTTTAACAGGAAAAACCTCACAGTGTAAAGGAACTTTGCTAAGAAATTATGAAAGTGCAAGTTAATTAGCATACAGAGCTACTTGCAAGGACTGACAGTTATTAACTACATGTTCTTGGGCTGGCTCAATTTCAGGCAATTTGCTGCTAAACTAAACAAAAAAAATTCTGTTAGTTTTCAGTCTTGCAGAGAAAAAAAAACCTTCAAAGCACCAACCAAGAAATAACTGCTCTATAAGGTGCAAAGGAAGCAGATTTTAGATTTAAATTTTTGAGCCAGTGTTTTTGGAGGCTTATTCTCTTCACTATATATCACAATTCTAATTATATCAATAGTTAGTGGAACAGTTTGGGAGCTCATGTGCTTACCTAAGTGAATAGCTGAAATTGTTCAAAAATCGAGGTAGCTAGTGGGAGATAAGTGTGAGTTTGCCTTGTTTTAGGCAATAGATACATTTCTGAGAAGTTATTTGTAACTGAACTTTCATTAAGTCATATTTTAAGTGCATGGAAACTATCTATAGCACCTCACAAGTCTCCTGGATTCACATAGGAGGATGACTAGAACTACTTGCTAAAAAACAAAATTCAACTGAGTAAATTTTAAAGATCTAATTGGCTTTATTAAATGACTCATGAGTAGGGCAGCACATCCCATCTAGCAGATAGAAAGGAGCTCCAAGGAGTTGTACAAAATGGAAGCCCTTTGTAGGCAGAAGGGGGGGAAAGAGTGGATTATTTCAGTCTTAGGTAACCTACCTATGGGGATGGAAGGAGACTATGTGGCAGATTGTTTTATTGGTTCTGACCAGAAAATTCCTAACTGACCAGTTAAGACTACATTCCTGGGGGCGGTTGTAACTGTGGTTAGGTCAGGTATTAAGTCTTGGTTTGCTGACCTAGAGCTTAGCACAAGTAACTCCATTTGGGGCCTATTATTTCTTTTTAAACACACTGAATTGTTCCCGTTTAATTTTTTTCCCCCTCACACTTTAATCAGATTGGCATTGTATCCTTGAAAATTAGATATGTCGTTCCTATTTAATGGTTTATTGATTTGGCATATCACCTGCTTATAGGATCTGAAGGTTTTGGTATTTGAACCTTTGTAGATAAGAGTTACACGCCCCTGCTAATAAAATAAGTACTGCTAGAGGCTTTGAAGTAATTATTTTCTCAGAATTGAAAGTATTAAAAATTGGTGGCAACATATTATAGAAATAAATGAAAAGTGAGAGCATACTAAATAAAGTTTTAGTCCTCAATACTGAGTTTCTTAATTGTGCTTAGTCCATAGTCGTGATGTAAGCAGCTGAGGGCCTCGGGTATGGGCCAGACATTGGGAAGAAGGTGAGTCAACAGAGAATGGTAGCTCAAATAATCCCAAAGTAGATTCTCGAATACAGCATTTTTCAGGAAGGGACTGTGAGTAATTGGAGAGGAAAGACATATGAAAACAGCCCATAGAAAAGCCGAAGAAAAGGCAGCACTTAATACCTCTATTGTTTTGGGGGACAAAAGAATTTCTGAGCTGGTGACAATATTCCCTGTTCTACTGAATGCCAAAAAGCCACTTAACTGATACAAAAGAGAGGAAGGAAGTATGAGGAAGCTCAGGAAGTAACAGAGGAAAAAATATATATGAATATCAGGTGGTGACAGGAATGGAAACTATGGAAGAAAACAGATACAATAGGGCTCATGTAAAGAAAAAAGTGCCTTAAGAAAACAGCATGAAGGCGATAGCTCCATAGAGGAGAAAATAATGAATACGAGAAAATACAATGAAAAGACTGAAAAACAGTCAGCAGCTTCCCCGGGGAGCCACTGGGGGATCAAGAGAGATAGAAGAAGGAAGGAGAGAGAAAAAAAAACAAAACCACGAATGAATGACAAAGAATTAGGGAAACAAGCTGCCCTAGTTGGAAGCTGACTTTGAAAGTACAAAGGGCAAAGTCAGGAGAATTTAAGGAAGTTTAAAGGGAATCTTGAAGAATTATTTAAAATCAGACAACCAAGTGTAACACAGTTGAAAGCATGTGCATGCAATGTGTAGTATAAGAATGCAAAAGGCAGGATTATAAAAATGCAGAAGGCTGTGATGGCTTATGCAATTTCAGGTCAGTAAATCAGATTTAATCATGAAAAAACCACTTTTGTGAAAAGGGGTGAATATAGATTATTTCTGAATGAACTATATCAGTCACTAGATTTTTTTTTTTTTACAAAACAAACATAGAAGAATCATTAAAAATATGATTGTGGATAAGAAGCAGTATTTTGGCAACATGCTTTGATTCTCATTTTCCAATATGAACAAGGGTTTTTATGTTCTGTTTTAAAATCAGCATGTCTATTTTCCTCAACTTCAGGTATCTGCAGGTACTTTGCTTAACACTGCTCAGTTCAGTAATAGTTTACTAAATGCCTACTGTATGCAGGCACTATGCCAGGTGTTGGGGACCCAAAAAAGATTCAGTTATATTTGTTGTTAATTAATTGTTCCCAGTCTCACAGAGGAGAGAGATATGCAGACGAATAATGAGAGTAAAATGGCATGAAGGCAATGATGGAATAAGTATGAGATCCACAAGTACTGTAGAGAAGGGAATGATTGGCACTGTCAGAGCAGGCTTCACAGAGGACATGATATCTAGCAGTGCTCTATGTCATGACTCTGAGATGGCCAAGCATGGAAAGGGTCAAAGGTCATTCCAGACAGAAGAAATAGCATGTGCCAAGACAGGGATGTCTTAAAACAATGTAGTCTGTGTAAGGAAGGAAAAATAATTTTCCCTCTACCATTCTGAATTCTTGGCTGAGACCCCCTATAATAAAAGACAGGTTAAGAAGTTTATTAACATGTGTACCTCCTGAATACATGAGACATACTCAGGAAACTAGCTCCCTGAGATGGCCCAAGAGACCACCTTAAATGCTATCTTCAGCTAAAGACAAAAGAGGATGTTGAGGGTAGTGGTTTGGGATTTCAAAGGGGAGGAAGGCAATTCACATGGAGATGGAAAAGCAAAATGTTTGGTAAATAAATATTTACTGGGCCAGGCAGAAACAATGAGACACAGCTGTGGACTCTGATCCCTAGGCCCTCTTTGCCCCCCACCACCATCACACTGAGCCCATATTCTTTGCAGCTATCTCTGGTCATAGCTCTATTCTGGGAACAGGCCCTCTATCTAAATTCTTTTAGGCAGTTAGGGGGAAGGTCAAAGTTTCTTCCTGAGTCTTTTGGGCCTTGATTGCTTTCAGCTTGAAATAATCTGCTTGCCAAAGAGACATTTTGGGGTGGCAAGTTTTGTTCCCCTAAAATCCACAGTCCTTGGCTCTAAGGGACTAGTAGTACATCAGTTCAGATGCAGGTATTATATTCCCCATTTTCCCCCAATTATTTCATGTAAGTGTTTTCCACATATGATCATGACAATTATAGTACTAAATCCATAGTGCCTAATACACTTTTCAAGCATTTGGGAGGATATTCTATTTTCACTTATCAAATTCAGGTTTTCTTTCAATATTATGCGGAAACTATTACCAGTTGGGAGCACATTTTGTCATTTTTGTCCACCGGCGAACAATGCAAATAGTAATTTTTATTCTTGTGGGGTTTTTTCTTGATGATTAATTTATTTTGATTATTCCCAATACAATATGATACAGCAGTCTTTCTTTTAGAATAGAGAAACACAGTATTTATTACACTGTAAATTGCATTTTTCTCTGAAAGAATGCTTTGTTTTTTTCATAGGTGGGGCACGGGTCAGGGAAGGGAGAGAGGATGTCAGCAGGGCTTTTAGCTGTAGCTGTAGCAGCCTGAGAAAAACAAGGTAGTCTTTTAGGCTTTCCTCTTTAGTTTTTTAAAATATCCGTATATCATCATTCAATCATTTCATCATTGAATGTCAGGTGAGAAGTAGGATAAAACATAGTTTTATCCACATACAGAGTGGTTCTGTCATTTTGCATGACTTCCTATGAAATGGAAATAGCACAAGACTGATTTGTCAGTCTTTTTTGGCATATCTGGAGAATGAGAACAAAACGGATGGCATAGATCTCTAAGTTGACTAAATTTAATGTCAGTCGTTACTCTATTGCAAAGTATCACATAAACAACTAATTAATGCTTACTAAACACAGATGAAAGGAAAATCCTAAAGTCCAATTTGCAGATCATTTACAAAGTAAAAGAAACCCATCTGATACTCAGTTGAATGTACTGAGAGGATTCAGAAATCACTGGGTAACTCTGAAGGTTGGTTTTTTAGTTCGTTGTAACACATCATTCCATCTTTAACACCATTCAATGTCTTCTTATCATCATACCATGACTTCAAACACCTTAATGATAGGGTCCCAGGCTTTTCTCTCTAGCTTTTTCTTAAACAAATCATTCACTATTCCCCAGCCTCAGTGGCTCACACCCACCTTAAGCCATTTGCATTTGATGCTCTTTCTGGAACACTATTCTCCCAGATCCTCAACTGACTAATCCCCCTCTTTCTTCAAGTCTCAGGTCATATATCACTGTCTCAAAAATTCTACCCTGATGACCCCATCCAAACTACTCACCCTCACCTCTCATGTTTATCTGTTTTATTTTTCACAGCACTAATACTATATAAAATTATCTTATTTGTTCACTTCCTTATTGACTCTCTCCCTGTCCCTATATTGTAAATTCCATGGTAGCCAGGACCTTATCTGTCTTGTTCACAGCTATATCTCAAGCAACCAGTTTGCATGTTTATTGAAGTAAGAATGATAAGTAATAAAAATAGACCTCAGCCAACTAATTGATTAAATCTTAGGTCTAGTTCAGGGTGGTGGAATTACATAATGATGTAAAAGAAAAGATTGAAAAGATTTCAGAGAAGAGATACAGAGATGATGAAAGGATCAGAAAATAAGGCCTGTGAAGAGGAGAAAATGGTGATATGAATCGGAGTATTACTACTCCAGAGAAAGAATCTGTTATAATTGCTTGTTTTTTATAGTTTACAGACTACTTTTGCATGTGTAAAGTCCCTTAACCTTTCACATAATAAATATGTAAATTTGTTATTATTATCCCTGTTTTACAGGCATAGAAACTGCGGCACAGAGAATTTAACTGACTTGTCACATAGTTATAAGGTATAATTCATGTTTTCTTAGTCTCACGTCCAGTATTTTTTTTCATGACACCACTTTTGGTTTAGTCTGCAGAACAAGGAATTTAATTTGGATGTAATAAACAAAGACATTTCTTATTACAGTTTGTAAATTCTGATAAGAGTTATCCCAGGTTGTTCCCAAATATCTTTGAAATGCACTTGGACTAGATATTCATCTGTCTGGTATGGTTTGGGAAAGGGTAAAGGATATGGCTAGAAGGTAAGAGATTACTTCAATATGGTCTCTTCAAGTGCTAAGATTTTAGTATAGTCTTTTGGCCAAATTTTCGATTTTCAGAATAAATCATTTCAAATTTATTTAACATTTAAAATTTGACCAAATGATACTACCTTTTGAGCTTTATATCACAGCTGGACTTGGCTCTAGGATGTGCTCATTGCATGGGCTGTGTATATTTTTATTCAATACCCAGAGCGTGCAGTGTGAACATAATAGAGATTAAAAGACAGCCAGAGGGTAAAACACAAATTCTTAAAAAGTAATTTTGTGCTTCATGTAGATGTATTAACTCTTCATTTTAAGCTTTGTACTAAACCTGCCTCCGAACTTTCAATTCCACAATCTAGATTCCAAACTCATAACTGGAATCTGTGTACTTCTATTTTTATAATAGATTTTTTATTCCTCTTTTATTTAGATTAAAAGTTTGTTAAAATTTCACATGGGTAGTCAAAGTTAGCTTTCAGTAACGGAAGAATTCTTTTAATAGAACTATAAAAAGCACATTTGGAAGAACATAATTATTATGATTTTTTTATCATTTGATTGATATTTCTTTCCTGACACATCAAATGCTCTCTATTTACAGTTGATAATTAAAATATCCATAGTATGATTTTACCCCATGATAATATTGGTGAACATATCATCTTGTTATCAGCTAAATGGATGTTTCTTTAACCAACTTGCTAAAAATTTTCTATAATTTCCAATATTTTTACAATGAGAATCTATTACTTCAATAATTATAAATTGATTTTATATCCTTAAGTTGAAACAGAAAAAAAAAAAATTCCTAGAGTATTAGAATGAATTAGTTTGATCTGACAGCTGTGTGACCTTTGCATAAAATTCCAAATATAAAATATACTTGCTCCAATCATGACTATAGTCCTCATAATTAGAAAATTGTTTTGTTATTCTTATTTTGGTATCTCCTTGCTTATATTAAGAACCAAAAGCTGGACTTTTAGACATCTAATAGCAAAATATATATTTAGAAGTTCTTATTAAGAGAACTGGACTTGGTTCAAAAGATGAATAAAAAGATATTATAGAAAAGAAAAATAACAAAAGTACATTTGAGTGAACCTATAAAACAGAATAGAAATAGAAAATGGGCTTATAGGGAAAGAGGAATTTTAATAAATGCTCATTTGAAATATTGGGATATTTTCTATAATATTATCAAACAAAATTATGGTGTAATAGTTTTAAAGAAAATGTCAGAATATGTTCAACACATTGTGTTTCTTCATGCCTGGCATATAGCAGGTCCTCAATAAGTATTTGTTGCAAGAATAAGAGAACCAACAAGTCTTATTTGAGCACCTGTTATGTGGAGGATAAAAACCTACGAGCCAAACAGAGCTTATGATCTAATATGGGAGAGAAGAAATATAAGGCTGATGCACAAATAACCACCACATAAGAAAGTGTGTGATAAGAATAAATGTATCTTGGAAGGTCTAGGAAAGCCAGATCATTTCCCATCTGGGAAGGTTTTAGAGAGAAAAGGTGACTTGAGCCTCAGAATTAGTAAAAAATTAAGTGAGCAAAATTATTTATTGTAGAAATTTAAGCAAATATATAAAGATTACTAAATCAATATTCCTATAAGATACTTAATGAATCAAAAACAAATATCAGATCATCAAGAAATCTTTTTATAATCATCCATTCTTTAAAATTCCATTTGCCTTTTACCTTCTTATAATATGAAATAGTCTAGGTTCCTGGAAGCCTCTTTGTCTCTTGGCTTTTTTTTTCCTTAATATGTCACATATATCAATTCTAGTAGAGCATATGCAAAACATTTCAGTAATTACTCTGTCAATCATTTTATTCTTCAGGTTAAATTTCTAGCCTAAGTTATTAGAAATTAATTTAAATCATGAAAACAGCATGAGTTGTTTCTAGTATAAAAACTTATAACTGTTTTCCTTCCTGGGAAGATCAAAGAGTTTAATTTTTTTTCTCTTTATTTCCTCTTCAGTCACCTTTGTGAGAAGTACCCAGTATTAGGAAATGTTGATTTCATCAGGGTAGGGAGCGGTGTTAGGAGTAAAGCAAGCTGATTGCCCCACCCAAGACATTTATGCCTATCATATGAATGATATGAAAATCACTTGGATTCTAAGCTAGTTTTCTCACCCCTTTCATGCATATTGCTCCTAACCCACTTTCCTATTTATCAGATAGAATTTAGCTACGCCCATTTTCTTTTTCCTCTTTTTCCTTCTCTATCTCCTGTTTCTTCTTCTTGTTCTTTCTTCTTTATTTATTAAGCGTACAGAGATCATGCAGGTTTTGTTCACCATTCTTTACCAACTACTAACACAGCCCATGGGCTTGAATGAGCATCCATATAAATATTTGTTGAATAAATTAATAACCACTTGGTCTGGAAAAGAAAACCCAATTAAATATAGCAATCTAATCAAGAAACACAATATAGGAAGATCAATCTGACTCCTGAGTATACACAGCGCATACTAAAATAAAATGCAAATGCTTTTTATTTTATTAACTCTTAAAATATTTCTACTACTGCTTCTCTACCCAACTCTGCCTAAGAGCACAGAAGACTTAGGGCCTGTCTGCCTCACACCCCTTCAACACTTTTTAGCTCTGTAACCTGAAGTCAGTGAATTCATATTCCTGAACTTCAGGTTTTCTCAATATAAAAATCTGACTGATAATATCTTGTCAATCTGAAGGCAGTGGATTGAATGAGAAAATCTATTGCTCCAACTTATTATGGATGAAAATGTGAATACAATTTTTTTTTTTTTTTTTTTTTTTGCGGTACGCGAGCCTCTCACTGCCGTGGCCTCTCCCGTTGCGGAGCACAGGCTCCGGATGCGCAGGCTCAGCGGCCATGGCTCACAGGCCCAGCCGCTCCGCGGCATGTGGGATCCTCCCGGACCGGGGCACGAACCCGCATCCCCTGCATCGGCAGGCGGACTCTCAACCTCTGCGCCACCAGGGAAGCCCGTGAATACAATTTTTTAAAATTTATGTGGAAAAATGCATGTGGAGTATTTTGCTCTTTGCTTATTAATTAAAACTAATTAGTTACTGTAACTAATTCCACATGAGATTCTAAAACCCCCTAAATTAAAAACAATACATAAATATATATATATATATATATATATATATATATATATCTTTTAATAACAGAACTCATGACACCTACTTAGTAATACTGATTAATATTATCATTTCTAAGTATGTAATCCGTGACATTTCTAAACACAAATTTTTAAGATCAAAAGCTTTGTCATACACAATTGTATCCCTAGATGTTTAATAATCCTATGTTTTGAAGGATTAAAAGTTAAAGAACCATTGATAATGGCCCTTCAATTGAAGTAATTGTAGAATACCTTTTATTGGTGAGCTCCTTTTTTTTTTAACTTGCACTGAAAATTTATCCATATTGTTCTTTTATTCATTTAATAAAGTTGTATCTAATATCTGGTATTGTGCTAGGAGCTGCAGATGCAACGATAAATAAGACTCAATCCCTCTCCTCAAAGAGATCAAATTTTATTGGGAGAAGTGGGCAAGTAAGCATACAATTAAAATACTGTGTTGGAAGTGCTACAGCAGGAGTAGCCCAGGATGCTTTGAGAGCACATGAAAGCTCTCCGAATCCAGCCTCCAGGTGGGGGAGTCAGTCAGGGAAGCGCTCTTAGAGAAGGTGGTATCAGTGTTGCATGTCTCCTGCCTATTCATGTCCTTCCCACAGAGGTTGAAATGCGAATTATTTAAATATTTAATGTCTAACTGAGAGATATAGCAAGAATTTATTGTTTGATTACTTTGAGTTTTGTACTACAAGGAACTACAAAACACGTTTCTGGGACTAGCGGTGGAGATGAAAAGAAAAGAAAAGAAAAACTAAGAAACAAAGAGGCAGTTTTCATGAACCTAGTAAGTAAATAAGGTATGATGAGGAATCAGATGGTCATGGGTACAATTCCTGGAAATTGCGAATTATGAGGTTGAATGCAATCTGATAGGTGACAATGTTAAGGATTTTTCTTAGAGGGTAATGTACTTAGATTTTTAAAGTACCAAACAAGACACACATTTTGAGTTGTGTGCATTAGGTTGTAGAACTGAACATTGCTATGAGGGCAATTTGCCATTACACTACTTCTTTAGATGTGTTAAATGGTCTGGCAAACCACCTGTCCAATCTGTTAGCCAAAATGTGTTAATGTGTTATAATGGCTATTTTAATATCTATTCTTAATTACACTCCTTCAATGTGTTCTCAACCCATATTAGTGTATTGCTAATGAATTATGTTAATATTCTTTTGCTGTATATGCTCATTTCATTGTTATTAGTTACTTTTTTCATTGTTCCTCACCTTCTTATGTAATTTCGGCACATATCATAGACTAAGTGTTCCTTTACTATATTTTTACAAATAATTTTACAACTACCTCATGTACCAAGCCAAAAAATGTTAGTAAATGAATTGGTTTACTAAAAATCCTAGAGGAGCTATATCTAGATCTGCCATTTTAGGAGAATGATGAGGCTACACATTATAGAAATCTTTTCTGCCTCTTAAATTCCTTTCACTGGTTTGACTGGATTCTTTTGGAAGATACTGTACCTTGCCAAGTTTTAACTGTATAAACCTCTACTCATTTGAATTGACCTGCTAATTAAGGTTACAAAAATAACTTGCTGAATCATAGCACACTTATTTTGATTATTTCCATCCTGGCTTTCTTCGTATTTTCATTATTATTTCAAATATGCATTTACTTTTTGTTTGCATGGTAATTTCAGCCAACTTACCTTCATTTAGCTCACTTTGTACAAGAAAATGAATTATCTCATTGTTTCATCCATTTGATTGATTTCTGCTACTGTATATACTTTTGAACTGTCCCAGATCTTTTCTGAGCTTCTCTATTATCTTTTCTGAACTTTTTATCTCAGAATTACCTATCATTGTTTTATATGCTCACTTTGTTGCTCTTGGATGCTTTGTCTCCCTGCTTACTGTTTAACTGGAGAAATTAAAGATGGAGATAAAAATAATTAGTTTAATTTAATCTCCGAATTTATTCCTGTCCTCTCTGCTTTTACACAGTGTTTTTCCTAAGGTATTGCTTCAACATGAAGAAAAAAGAATTCTCATTTAATCACCCATTGATCCATTTATTCATTTATTTTGTAACTATCATTAACACAGTTGGTTACAAAGGAATGGATATATCCATTAACTTCTTAATGCAATAAATTCCTATTTCCACTGAGTCAAGTTCTCTTTTGCTTTACCTTTAACTTCCTGTAGTCTAAAAAAGAGAGAGAGAGAGAGAGAGAGGGAGAATATATATATATATATATATATATATATATATATATATATATATACACACATATATATGTATATGTATATATATATATATATATATATATATATATATATATATATATATATACACATATATCTCAAGCATTGCTTAGAAAGGGTTTGCTAAAGTTAAGTGTCAGGTAATATCAGGTAATTTTTTTTCTGGAATAGATTTTAAATTGAGCAAAAATTATCTAATATGAAAATATTCTGTTTGAAATAGCTGTCCATTATCATAGATCTTACGCAAAACCTTCTCATGGAAATGAATATTTTTTCTTAAGTCATTTTTAGATGTAGTCAAATTATATCAGGTCATATAGTTTGAAAAGTTAACACACTGATAACTTCATTTAATTTCAATTTGGTCAAAAGACATCTTGATCTAGAAAAGGGCATCTGGCAAAAAGAAACAAAAAATTAAATATACTTATATCATGTTTAACTTGGTAGGGAAAAGGCCTAAGTTATCTCAAGAAATGAATATTACATATTCATTAACTCCAAAAATGAATTTTCAAGTTGTGATTATGAAACAATCTTATAAATAGCGGCAGCTCAATGAAATTGAGAGGCATGTATCTTCAGCATAATTCAATTAGTTGCTATGTCTTTTGTCACACTTCCTTATTTTTAATAAATTAGTTTAAAATAGAAATATTTTCATACATTTCCCATAACTTGATTGCTCTTTCATTTCAAAATAAGGATGGAATGGAACCAGAAAAAAAATCATCTAAAAAATATTCATTCATGTGATATTTTATGTTTTTAAAGACCATTGATGTTTTAGGGTATTTACCTAAATTACCTTTCATTTTTAATTGTTTAAATCCTTATTTGCAGCAATCAATAGCAGGTTACATGCACAAAACCTGTGATAATAAGAATATGGGCAAAACTTTTCTGCTTTATAAATAATTCATGCAAATTCAGCAATGCAGCCTGAAAATGCATTTTTATAACCTACATGTAATATGGAAAGTATTTAGTGATATTAACAAGTAACCAATTTTAATGAATAGAAGAAATCTGTTTTAATGTGACAAGTCTACTTCCCTTAGGATACAGCTTGTCTAGAGCAGGCATGAATATGTTTTTATACATCATGATCCACCTAATCAAATTCTTCAGGGGAGGTAATTATTTTATTTCATTTTCATATTTTTAGAGTTCATAATTTCCATGAAAAAAAAACTGATTATTGATAACTATAGCTTAGAACTCCTGAAGGATAAGCTAACAGCTTGTTCTTTTCTTTTGATGCCTTCTTTAAAACTATTGACCCTTGTCGATTAATTGATGATTTGGGAAACAGTCAATCGTGCTCTGAAGATCTAATGCATCTAGGCTAAAAACCAAGGTACCCCGGCTTAAAATCTCTTGGTTACTACTGGCAAAGCCCTTGATTTATTCATCTTTGAATTTCTAGTATGTAGATCAGTATACAGTAGTTTCTCATTAAATGTTACTGACTGAATTAATTAGTTCCTTTCAGCAGGCATTTATAGGGCACCTGTTATTCTGCCTTCTGTCTCCAAACTCCTACTATACTTCTTGTTTGTACTGTTTTATCAGTACTATTTTAATACATACGCTGTCTTATGATTGTTTCCCTAGATAGTTTAGGACTTTATTTTATTCATATGTAGTTTATCAACAGAATTAAATTACATGTTCCTTGTAGGCAGGAATCAGGTCACTCATTTCATTTGACTCTTTCATAAAGCCAGCACGTAAATACACAATAAATATTTTGCTGGTTAATTTGAACAGTATGAGAGAACATGAAAAAATGCTGCCATATTCTCTTATACCACTCAACAAACTATTCCACAAAGTAACACGTATTTTAAGGGAAATGAGAGTATATATGTGTTATAAAGTAAAAATAATTTTTACTCCAGAATGTCAGCTAGGAATGCTGAAAACCAAACTTGCATAAAATAATTTGTTTAAAAGAACAAATCAATGCTAGGGGAAGTCTTCTATTTTTTATCTTGCAGAATATACTTGTTTCTTAAATTTTGAGTTAGGTTTTTATTTGAAATTGAGTTATAAATTATATTTATTGCCTAATTTCTTATTTCATGGATAATATCTTGGTCTTCTGTGCCTATTTACTTTCCAACTAATATTAACACTAGACTGCAATATGTGTGTACTTCATTGTTTTATTTTTATGATCTAATGTTTCCTTTGTTTACCAAAGAGGTTTAAATAATATGAAAATAATGTATTCAGTATACAGAGTTTTTCTGTGCATATCTTAATTACCCAATGCCAAGACTAGAGATTCAAAGAATAGGTTTTGTACATTTAAACCTAGTAGGTTTATGAGTATGACTTCATAGCATCTATAATCTCCTAGGATACCTAGCATGAGACTCAGTAACAACAGCAGATAAGATATACTTAATTTTTTCATTCTTCTCAAATCAATCAGTATTCAATACTTATCAAGGAATCTATCTATAAAAAACTATATCTCACATATCTATCCATATTCTGCCCTCCTTTTGGCTTCCAGTACTCTCAAATCCCTAAGCTGTTTAGGGACCACTACTGTAATGCCCAACTGTGGGTTTTTTCTTAACTTTTACTTAAATCTCCCAAGCAAACAAACACATCAATCAAGTCTTACTTTCCCTAGGTCTCATTCTTTTTTAACGTTCAATTTGCCAGTTAATCTACAATGCTATAGTAGTCAGCTTGTCAGCATTTTCAGATAGAATCTTACTGCAAACTAGCCATTTCAAAGTGTTTAAACATATGTAATGAATTTTTATGTATTGTACAGCCAATATGTTGTTTCATTCTACATTGATTTTTCTTTATCAGCAATTATCTTCCTCTTTGGGGCTAAAATAAATGCTGAAGTAAAAGAGTGGCAAAATTTTTCAATATTTTCTGGGAATACGAGATGAAGAGATTGGCTTTTTGAAAAAACAAGGCATTTTAATACCTCACTTAGTACTTCTTAATTTCATATTTATCACACTCATGATAGAGAATGTTGACAAGTACACAGAATTATTGAATATTTTGCTTAATTTTGTTTACATAGGCATGAATATTATAAAGTTATATCTTTCTTTTTTAACATCTTTATTGGAGTATAATTGCTTTACAATGGTGTATTAGTTTCTGTTTTATAACACGGTGAATCAGTTATACATACACATATATGCCCATATCTCCTCCCTCTTGAGCCTCCCTCCCACCCTCCCTATCCCACCCCTCTAGGTGGTCACAAAGCACCGAGCTGATCTTCCTGTGCTATGTGGCTGCTTCCCACTAGCTATCTACTTTACATTTGGTAGTGTATATATGTCCATGCCACTCTCTCACTTCATCCCAGCTTATCCTTCCCCCTCCCCGTGTCGTCAAGTCCATTCTCTACCTCTGCGTCTTTATTCCTGTCGTGCCCCTAGGTGCTTCAGAACCTTTTTTTTTTTTTTTAGATTCCATATATATGTGTTACCATATGGCATTTGTTTTTCTCTTTCTGACCTAGTTCACTCTGTATGACAGACTCTCTAGGCCCATCCACCTCACTACAAATAACTCAATTTCGTTTCTTTTTATGGCTGAGTAATATTCCATTGTAGATACGTGCCACATCTTCTTTATCCATTCATCTGTTGATAGACACTTAGGTTGCTTCCATGTCCTGGCTATTGTAAATAGTGCTACAATGAACATTGTGGTACATGACTCATTAAATTATGGTTTTCTCAGAGGATATGCCCAGTAGTGGGATTGCTGGGTCGTATGGTAGTTCTATTTTTAGCTTTTTAAGGAAACTCCCTGATGTCCTCTGTAGTGGCTGTATCAATTTACATTCCCACCAACAGTGCAAGAGGGTTTCCTTTTCTCCACACCTGCTCCAGCATTTACTGCTTGTAGAGTTTTTGATGATGGCCATACTGACTGGTGTGAGGTGATACCTCACTGTAGTTTTGATTTGCATTTCTCTAATGACTAGTGATGTTGAGCATTCTTTCATGTGTTTGTTGGCAATCTGTATATCTTCTTTGGAGACATGTCTGTTTAGGTCTTCTGCCCATTTTTGGATTGGGTTGTTTGTTTTTTTGATATTGAGCTGCACAAGCTGCTTGTAAATTGTGGAGATTAATGCTTTGTCAGTTGCTTCATTTGCAAATATTTTCTATCATTCTGAGGGTTATCTTTTCATCTTGTTTATGGTTTCCTTTGCTGTGCAAAAGCTTTTAAGTTTCATTAGGTCTCATTTGTTTATTTTTGTTTTTATTTCCATTTCTCTGGGAGGTGGGTCAAAAAGGATCTTGCTGTGATTTATGTCATAGAGTGTTCTGCCTAGGTTTTCTTCTAAGAGTTTTACAGTGTCTGGCCTTACATTTTGGGCTTTAATCCATTTTGAGTTTATTTTTGTGTATGGTGTTAGGGAGTGTTCTAATTTCATTCTTTTACATGTAGCTGTCCAGTTTTCCCAGCACCGCTTATTGAAGAGGCTGTCTTTTTTCCATTGTATATTCTTGCCTCCTTTATCAAAAATAAGGTGACCATATGTGCGTGAGTTTGTCTCTGGGCTTCCTATCTATTCCATTGATCTATATTTCTGTTTTTGTACCAGTATCATACTGTCTTGATTACTGTAGCTTTGTAGTATAGTCTGAAGTCAGGGAGCCTGATTCCTCCAGCTCTGCTTTTCTTTCTCAAGGTTGCTTTGGCTATTCGGGGCCTTTTATGTTTCCATACAAGCAGTGAAATTTATTTTTCTAGTTCTGTGAAAAATGCCATTGGTAGTTTGATAGGGATTGCATTAAATCTGTAGATTGCTCTGGGTAGTAGAGTCATTTTCACACTGTTGATTCTTCCAATCCAGGGACATGGTATATCTATCCATCTGTTTGTATCATCTTTAATTTCTTTCATCAGTGTCTTACAGTTTTCTGCATACAGGTTTTTTGTCTCCTTGGGTAGGTTTCTTCCTAGGTATTTTATTCTTTTTGTTGCAATGGTAAATGGGAGTGTTTCCCGAATTTCTCTTTCAGATTTTTCATCGTTAGTGTAGAGGAATGCAAGAGATTTCTGTGCATTCATTTTGTATCCTGCTACTTTACCAAATTCATTGATTAGCTCTAGTAGTTTTCTGGTAGCATCTTTAGGATTCTCTATTTATACTATCATGTCATCTGCAAACAGTGACAGCTTTACTTCTTCTTTTCCAATTTGGTTTCCTTTAGTTTCTTTTTCTTCTCTGATTGCTGTGCCTAAAACTTCCAAAACTATGCTGAATAATAGTGGTGAGAGTGGACAACCTTGTCTTGTTCCTGATCTTAGTGGAAATGGTATCAGTTTTTCACCATTGAGAACGATGTTGGCTGTGGGTTTGTCATATATGGCCTTTATTATGTTGTGGTAAGTGCCCTCTATGCCTACTTTCTGGAGGGTTTTTATCATAAATTGGTTTTGAATTTTGTTGAAAGCTTTTTCTGTATCTATTAAGATGATCATATGGTTTTTCTCCTTCAATTTGTTAATATGGTTTATCACATTGATTGATTGGTGTATACTGAAGAATCCTTGCATGCCTCGGATAACCCCACTTGATCATGGGGTATGATCCTTTGTTTTTTTTTCATGGACCCAGTAAGATATTACAACTAGTTCAGACAAGAACTCAACATACCACCTTTATAGTCAGATAGGGATGCTGAAATAAATTTGCAAATGGATGCAAAACTGGGCAATATTCATAGGTTTACAATCACTTGCATTTTACTAGATACAATTTGTATTTCTATGGACAGAAATTGTTTGCATTACTATCAGTTTTCTGCAACTTCTATCTCTACAGAATTGTGAGATAGTCTTGTCAAGGACAAAGGTGGAGGGACTTCCCTGGCTGTCCAGTGGTTAAAGACTTCTCGCTTCCGCCACAGGGGGCATGGGTTCCATCCCTGGTTGGGGGAACTAAGATCTCACATGCCGTGCAGCTCGGCCCCCAACAAAAGAAAAAAAAAAGGACAAGGTGGAGATAACCCAGTTGAAACCATGCACCTCAGATTGGGACTCAAACCCAGCCAAAACTCAGATTGGGACTTGAACCCATGTGGCCGGGACTTGAACCCGGCCAAAACCTGGATTGGGACTTGAACCCATGAGGCTGGGACTTGAACCTGGCCAAAATCCACAGTCTTCCAACTGAGATCACACACCTGGTTTCAGAACTTAATGAAGCTCAGGTTCTTGATGTCACATTGCAGAAAGAATTCAGTGAGAAACAAAGTGAGAGATAAGAAGTGGATTTATTTAGAGAGAAACAACTCCACAGACAGAGTGTGGGCCATCTCAGAAGGTGAGAAAGGCCGATGTATGATCCTTTTAATGTGCTGTTGGATTCAATTTGCTAGTATTTTGTTGAGGATTTTTGCATCTATGGTCATCAGTGATATTGGCCTGTAGTTTTCTTTCCTTGTGACATCTTCATCTGGTTTTGGTATCAGGGTGATGGTGGCCTCATAGAATGAGTTTGGGAGTGTTCTTCCCTCTGCTATATTTTGGAAGAGTTTGAGAGGATAGATGTTAGCTCTTCTCTCAATGTTTGATACAATTCGCCTGTGAAGCCGTCTGGTCCTGAGCTTTTGATTGTTGGAAGATTTTTAATCACAGTCTCAATTTCAGTGCTTGTGATTGGTCTGTTTATATTTTCTATTTCTTCCTGGTTCAGTCTCGGAAGGTTGTGCTTTTCTAAGAATTTGTCCATTTCTTCCAGGTTGTCCAATTTATTGGCATAGAGTTGCTTGTAGTAATCTCTCATGATCTTTTGTATTTCTGCAGTGTCAGTTGTTACTTCTCCTTTTTCATATCTAATTCTATTGATTTGAGTTTTCCCCCTTTTTTTCTTGATGAGTCTGGCTAATGGCTTATCAATTTTGTTTATCTTCTCACAGAACCAGCTTTTAGTTTTATTGTTCTTTGCTACTGTTTCCTTCATTTCTTTTCCATTAATTTCTGGTCTGATATTTATGATTTCTTTCCTTCTGCTAACATTGGAGGTTTTTTGTTCTCTCTCTAATTGCTTTAGGTGTAAGGTTAGGTTGTTTATTTGAGATGTTTCTTGTTTCTTGAGGTAGGATTGTATTGCTATAAACTTCCCTCTTAGAACTGCTTTTGCTGCTTTGCCTAGGTTTGGGGTCATCGTGTTTTCATTGTCATTTGTTTCTAGGTATTTTTTGATTTCCTCTTTGATTTCTTCAATGATCTCTTGGTTATTTAGTAGCATACTGTTTAGCCTCCATGTGCTTGTATTTTTTACAGTTTTTTTTCCTGTAATTGATATATAGTCTCATAGCATTGGGGTCAGAAAAGATGCTTGGTACAATTTCAATTTTCTTAAATTTACCAAGGCTTGACTTGTGACCCAAGATATGATCTATCTTGCAGAATGTTCCATGAGCACTTGAGATGAATGTGTATTCTGTTGTTTTGGATGGAATGTACTATAAATATCAATTAAGTCCATCTTGTTTACTGTATCATTTAAAGCTTGTGTTTCCTTATTTATTTTCAATTTGGATGATCTGTCCATTAGTGAAAGTGGGGTGTCAAAGTCCCCTACTATGATTGTGTTACTCTCAATTTCCCCATTTATGGCTCTTAGCATTTGCCTTATGTATTGAGGTGCTCCTATGTTGTGTGCATAAATATTTACAATTGTTATATCTTCTTCTTGGATTGATTCCTTGATCATTATGTATTGTCCTTCTTTGTCTCTTGTAATAGTCTTTATTTTAAAGTCTATTTTGTCTGATGTGAGAATTGCTACTCCAGCTTTCTTTTGATTTCCATTTGCATGGAATATCTTTTTCCATCCCCTCATTTTCAGTCTGTATGTGTCCATAGGTGTGAAGTGGGTCTCTTGTAGACAGCATATATATGGGTCTTGCTTTTGTATCAATTCAGCCAGTCTATGTCTTTTGGTTGGAGCATTTAATCCATTTACATTTAAGGTAATTGTCAATATGTATGTTTCTATTATCACTTTCTTAATTGTTTTAGGTTTGTTATTGTAGGTCTTTTCCTCCTCTTGTGTTTCCTGCCTAGAGAAGTTCCTCTAGCATTTGTTGTAAAGCTGGTTTGGTGGTGCTGAATGCTCTTAGCTTTTGCTTGTGTGTAAAGGTTTTAATTTCTCTGTCAAATCTGAATGAGATCCTTGCTGGATTACATAATCTTGGTTGTAGGTTTCATCCTTTCATCCCTTTAAATATGTCCTGCCACTCCCTTCTGGCTTGCAGAGTTTCTGCTGAAAGATCAACTCTTAACCTTATGGGGAATCCCTTTTATGTTATTTGTTGTTTTTCCCTTGCTGCATTTAATATTTTTTCTTGTATTTAATTTTTGATAGTTTGATTAATATATATCTTGGCGTGTTTCTCCTTGGATTTATCCTGAATGGGACTCTGCACTTCCTGGACTTGATTAACTATTTCCTTTCCCATATTAGGGAACTTTTCGACTATAATCTCTTCAAATATTTTCTCAGATGCTTTTTCTCTTCTTCTGAGACCCCTACAATTCGAATGTTGGTGCATTTAATGTTGTCCCAGAGGTCTCTGAGACTGTCTTCAATTCTTTCTTTTTTCTTTATTCTGGGCTGCAGTAGTTATTTCCACTATTTTATCTTCCAGGTCACTTATCCGTCCTTCTGCCTCATTTATTCTGCTATTGATTCCTTCTAGAGAATTTTTAATTTCATTTATTTTGCTGTTCATCATTGTTTGTTTGCTCTTTAGTTCTTCTAGGTCCTTGTTAAACATTTCTTGTATTTTCTCCATTCTATTTCCAAGAATTTGGATCATCTTTACTATCATTACTCTGAATTATTTTTCAGGTAAACTGCCCATTTCCTCTTCATTTGTTTGGTCTGGTGGGTTCTTAGCTTGCTCCTTCATCTGCTGTGTGTTTCTTTGTCTTCTCATTTTGCTTAACTTACTGTGTTTGGGGTCTCCTTTTCGCAGGCTGCAGGTTCATAGTTCCCGTGGTTTTTGGTGTCTGCCCCCAGTGGCTAAGGTTGGTTCAGTGGCTTGTGTAGGCTTCCTGGTGGAGGGGACTGGTGCCTGTGTTCTGGTGGATGAGGCTGGATCTTGTCTTTCTGGTGGGCAGGACCGTGTCTGGTAGTGTGTTTTGGGGTATCTGTGACCTTATTATGATTTTAGGCAGCCTCTCTGCTAATGGGTGGGGTTGTGTTCCTGTCTTGCTAGTTTTTTGGCATAGGGTGTCCTGCACTGTAGCTTGCTGGTCGTTGAGTGGACCAATTATGTGTAGTAGTAACTCACATAGTCTATTAAATAATGCTAATCTTGCCAGAAGGAGATCACCTCTTATTCTTTTTGAAATTGTCAACAAATCAGACACTATATTTTGTTTTGGGAATAAGTGAGGAATCACATGGATTTAGGGAGAAAAATCAACCTAAAATAAAATGTGTACAGTAGTATTGCCTTTTATTGTAAAGTAGTTGCATAAGTAACAGGAAAATCATGATGCCTAATGTAAATGACCCACATATAAGAGGGGCTACTCACATGAGAAAGTGCTATGAATTTTCGCAGGACACATTCAGACCATAGCAGATACATAGTTTCATTCCGTGTGAAGGCTCGAGTGAAAATATGACAAGAGGATCAAAAACAACTGACATCTATGCTTGTAATTTTCATCCAAATCTCTCAGACGAGTCAACAAAAACCAAAAACACATTTAAAAAAAATCATTTCCATCTCCTTGTAGTTTTTGTTTTGCTTGTGCTTTTGGTGAATTGGTTTTATATGATGCTAAGATCTCTGAAACAGCAAGGCTATCTTCCAAATTTAACCACCACCAAGTGAGGGAAAAGTGTTTCTAACAAACCTGTGTTTGCTTTTAACTATTTATTTACTAGGTTGGCCTTTCTCCAGAAGATAAACAGGAAGACAGTAAGTCAACTTACCTTGAATGTATTTTTATCAGTTGAGCCAGAAGGATAGGTTGAATCTTTGTCTCAGCAGGTAGGACTCTCTAGGAAGAAGAATCACATGAATCAGGAGGGGACAAGGCAGGCAATTTACTAGGGTCCTAATTAGTAACCAACCAGGAGAATCTCTGACTAGGCACATTATGAATACTGACAGCAGTTAAGGTCCAGGCATACAGGAAGTTTATGTCAAAAGACCAAACCTATGCAGCAGGTAGACATCTCAGAAATTAGGCAAATCAAGAGATCGGTGGAGACTAGACAGGTATATCTCTTCCCATCTGACATACACCTGTATGGCTGCCACCGGCTGTGAAAGTCATCTCAATTTACCCAAGTACTTCAAACTGATTCTTAAGGTGGAGTTTTCCACAGTGCTGAAAAGTGTTCTGTTTCCTCTTGCTGATTTTCATGTAAATTTGTGGTTTCATTTTTAAACAGACTTATTGAGATAAAATTTAAATATTTGCTTAGTTTTTGATATGCCTTTCTTCTTGGCACATATACCCTGTAAGAAACTAAAGGTCCCTTTCTTTTTTTAGTATCCATGACACATTATTTTCTCCTTTCCTTAAGAGAGATTTTTCTACTTAAAATGTATTCTTTATCTATCTGATGTAACAGTTGTCATTTTCCCATCCCTATCATTTACAACCTAATTATTTCTTGGACTAAAACCTGTTTATAAGGACATGTGTTGTCCTGTTTCATACTGCTGACAAAAGATTCATAGTGATAGTAGGCAAAGCAACATGTTCAGTTATCAATTAAATATACTAAGGCAGGGGAAACATTAGATATAAGATCTAATGACCTAGAGGCTAAGCAGCAGATTGAAAACACAAGCTACAGTTGTGAGTATTGAGCTCAATTCTGTTCTGAGCTTGCTCTCTTTGCTTCAGCTGTCTCTGCAGAAATGGAGTAAGTCATGCTAACCAACCTTCAAAGATAGTTGTGAGGAATGTTGCTAAAAATAATAAAATGTAATCGTCACTAACATAATTTTCTAGAGAAATTGAAATGAAAAGCAAACTGAGTATCTAAGAAATAGTTTTTCTAAAGTTTATTCAGAGAACAACTTTTGTAACAATCATCTTATTTCTCTTTACAGTTATCTAGTTTTATCATATTAGTGTTACCAAGGTGCCATATTATGTAGGATGAATAGAAAACTTGAATTCTGAGCAAAAATTACATTTTAGGTTTTGTAATAACATGAGGCAATTCAAGATATGAGATTTGTGTTTGGTTATTTACATCAATATTGAACACACTGTGTTTCTTTTTCCTTCAAGTAGATGTGATTTTTAAGGTCATTTATATTAGAGCTTTATTTTTCCTAACACATACACATAACTATTATTTTTTTTAAGTATAATCCATTGTACAGCCAAATTTTAAAATGTTTTCAAGGAGTTTGTTAATACCTTAAGTTCAATGAATAGCAATATTAGATACTATTGGATACCAAATGCATTGGGTAAATTATTTGTAATAGAGCTTTATTTTTAAAGCACAGTTTATATTTCAGAAAATGTACAGTAACTAAATTACTTCCCTACACTTTTCCTGAATAAACTTTTACTGTCTTCTGGAGTTTTGGTTGTTGTTTTTTTGTTTGTTTGTTTGTTTTACTTAAAAGGTTACTTAGTAACTGAAGCAGTAATGTAAATAATAGAGCTCCCTTACAACATCCTTGCATTATATGTTCATTTCCTGCTGGGATTTATAGTATTCTGTATAGTCTGTGGATTATCAGAATCATTGAACTCTTTTTTTAGTCAAACTTCATTAATTCAGAATGGACATAAATTGAGGATGACTAAGTAAAAAACAAAAGAAAAGTATGGGGTTTAGGAAATACTCTAAATTCCTTCAGAAACAATAACTGTTGTTCACTAGAAACTCCAGGTTTTCTTTCCCTTGAAAACATTTTTTTTTTTTGCATCATGCAAGATTTCTTAGCAATGTGACTGTCACATTATATCAGAACAGACAAGTGAGATGATGGGGCACTGTTAATTTGATCTTGAGCAATGATTTCAAACATTCTATAGTATTCAATGATATCTATTATTAAAATAGGTTACAGCAAGACCTTTGCTAGTTACTTCAATCATTACTTGTTATCACTATATAATTATGAAAATAATTTAATAGTTTTACATTTTTATAATTCATGGTATCATTGAACTATTAATCATTTGTTTCTTGAGTTTTAAGTGAACTCTGGGCTCTACTAAATAGAGGAAAACAATGTCACATTCTGGGGAGCTTAATATATTCAAACCTGTAAGCAACAATTCTATTACACTTATGTTCTTTTTGGTTTTGTGAATCTATTGTATGTTTTTGATTTGTGGTTGTAAGCAACAATTCTAAATAGTAGATTATGAGCTAATCTGAAAATAATACTATCATTTATAGAATCTGTTGCTTTTTAACAATAAAAGATCCCTAGAGAACAACAATAAAGTACTGCTTACAGCAGTGCATTCAGCCGTCCCCCGGATCTGTCTTTTGCTTCAATGGTGTTTGGACAGAACAGACCCAGGGACGCCCCTTGCTCCAGCCTCAACCATCCTCCAACCCTTTTTTCCAGTCGCAGCTTTTGGAAACAGCCACTCAGCCATCCTCAGCTTTTGGGACCAGCCAACACCATTTTTTGAGCTTAACTCCTTATTACTGATCAGCCACGAGCTTCCAGATTCCTCAGAATTATTCCGCTGAGGTGGAGACGGCCACCAACCTCCTGGTCAACCTGCATCTGGGTCCTCCTACACCTACCTCTCTCTGCGCTTCTATTTTCACCGCGAGCATGTGGCTCTGGAGAGCGTGGGCCACTTTTTCTGCAAATTGGCCAAGGAGAAGCACGAGGGCTCCCAACGTCTCTTAAAGATGCAAAACCAGTGCAGCAGCCTCGCCCTCCTCCAGGAGCACAGAAGCCGTCCCAAGATGAGTGGGGTAAAACCCAGGACGCTATGGAAGCCGCCATTCTCATGGAGAAAAACCTGAGACAGGCCCTTGCGGGCCCGCAGGCCCTGGATTCTGCCCACGCAGACACACACCCCTGTGACTTCCTGGAGAGCCGCTTCCTGCAGGAGCAGCTGAAACTCATCAAGCAGATGGCGACCACCTGACTAACCTCCACAGGCTGGGCTCGGCCAGGATCTCTTTGAAAGGCTCACCCTCAAGCACAACTAGGAGCCCCCAGAGCTCAGAGGCCTTTGAGGAGACCCCTGGTGTCAGGGCTTCTGCCTGAAGCCCGTCTCTGCAGACACTAGGCAGCTATTTAACCGCCCTGGGGCCCTCTCCCAAGCCTTGGACCAAATGGAAACAATAAAGCCTTTTGCAGCAAAAAAAAAAAATTATTTACACATGACTTTAATTCTGCTCTCTGTGAAAGGATACTTGGTTTCTGTCTTTGTTTTCCTGAGACCTTGAGAATAAGACAAGTAAATTTTAGAGAAGAGGATTTCTTTAGTTGTGTCTCTCTTTTTTTTTTTTGAGTATTAGTTACTGAACCTATTTGTAATCTGGCATAAACAATTGAATTATTGAATTAATCTAAAAGGAGCAAAGATCAGGCATCTATGTTAGGAAGCTAACTTATTTTTTTATTCCTCAATCCAACACTCAAAGCTTACTCTTCCCTTCCAGTGTCCTATAAAAGATATATTGATACTATAAAATATATACTGACTTGTATTTTGAGGAGTCTAAACTAAATGAAAATAGGACTAATTTGGACTTTGGAAACCTTATGAGAATATTTATGTTATTTATTATATGTTGAGGCAACTGAAGGTGAAACTGGAGCTGTGGAAGTAGATGGCATTGAAGTCAAATGCAGCATTAATTTCTAGGAAGCCAAGTAACCAAATTGGACCCAATTAGCTTTTCTCAGTGTTGTGACCACAGATTGCACACAGGCTCTCTTCCAAATGTGTGTCACAGACCCAAGGCAGCTATGGAAGAAGTCACACTGTGTGTCCTGATTATGAGCCAGACACATGACCTTTACTGATAGGCAATGACATATTATGGGGTGTTTAAACATTTCTAGAAATACACAAACTTTTTTAATGTTTGCATTCAAATAATTTTAGCTAAATTCATTCACATACTTTCTTCTTATGTATGGCAAAATTTACTTTCCTCTAGTAAAACATATCACCTATATCTGCCCATGTCTTGGAAGATAGAGGACATACTAAAACTTCTGCTTCACTGATACTGAAGAGCAATATATGCATATATGCAGAATACAAACATACATTAGATTTACTAAACATAGTAAATAATGGAAGGGTTTTAATATCAATATAATAGACTCTCAATGACAAGTCCTCTGATTTTTTTCCTTCTCAGTACTTTTTCCTTTGTACAAGATATTGCCTTATGTTTCCAGAATGAGACTGATAATGGGTTTATCCTCCTAACATAGATGCCTGATCTATGCTCCTTTTAGAGTAAAATAAATTCTCTTAGCAAGAGCCTTACACAATAGGTTTGAAGGTACTTTGTGAACACGTTTTGAGAATACCTGAAGTTAATTACTAATCATCTAATTCAAAATGACAGGTACTCTGATTTACTTTTACATCTCACCCACACATTTTAAAAATTTTTTTAAATTTTTATTTAGGTCTCAGAAATTCTGTGAGGGAATCCATCCCCTGAAGGACCAAAGTTCTATAATTATTTAAAAGATGTGTATTTATGGCTAGATTTAAATCTAAGATAGGTGGGTGCAGAACCTGAAAAGGCATAGATAAGAGTAAAAGTAGGTTTTATAGCATGTGCCCCAATAAGTAAATTCCACTCCATACACTTCCTTCTTGCAAATACTCTAAATCCAGTGTCATTCTACTGTGTAGGTGCAAAGTGCATATCTCATAACCATTGAAACAGTACTATAATCATAAAAATGGGTACCAGGAATGATTTTTCTTTGCCTATAATATTTCATAAAGGTGCTCTTATAACCCTTCTGCTTGGGAGGATCTAAAATTCAAAATGGAAGGGAGATTAGACAGTCACAATAGTTCTTTAGAATCATTCAGCTATTTCAAGTAAAGTTACATACTTTAGACCAAAAATTAACTTCTACTTCAATAAAACATATACATATATATGATATAGTTCAGGCTATTTTCTAAACCAAGTAATTTTTGAAGGGTAGTGGTACTGCTGATGTACAGGACATGAAGAGATATTTTCTTTCAAATGACTTAGAGGGGTCAAAAGTAAAGACGCTTGTGTTATGCTTGTGTTATAGTATATTTCCTATATTTGTGTCAATTTTTGATATATAAAAGAGCCTTTTTTCACTCCATTTCCTTTCAACAGGTTTTTTATTTTATAAAGTGCTTTTTAATGGGTAATATGTCACCGTAAAAACTGATAAAAAGGATAGCAATCATACGGTGGTTTTTAATCTTTCAAATTAAGCTAAGAATTATATTCACACATAAATAATTTTCTGGTAATAAATTAGAGTTCTCTCAGCATGTGAAATATTACTTTAATTTGATGAGCAGGTTGGTATATTAGAGCTCTTTTATTGGAGTAGAAAAACATAAAGCCTAATTCCCTGGTGATTTATGTACTAGTGCCCAAACCATTACTAAGCCCACTTTGTCTATTAATTAGAATTTTGATGATCAGATGAATTATGAGTCACTTAATTGAGCATAATCATAATCAGGTAAGCCAGTATGAGCCATGCCACTGAACAAATTAAGCTTACTAAGAATGCCGATTTCAAACTAATATAATATTGCAAGTCAACTATACTTCAATTTTAAAAAAACGCTGGTTTCAACTCTTCCCATTCAGTACTTGCCAAACAAGATTATATCTTTTCTCTTTAAAGTTTTCTTTGCAGAGGAAAAATAAATGGTGACCTTGGCATAACAATAATTGGTTATTTCCAGACTCTCCTAACCTAAAGATGAATTAGTTGAACCTCTGAGCTACAAAATTTTCCATGCAACTTTCATTTCTTCTCTGCGTACTGGGAACCAAGTCAAACGGTTTTTTAAAGAGACTTTTAGTTAGAATTTACTTTTGAGTAGTACTTCTGAAAAGATATAGTTAACTATTTTATTGATGAATACATACATTTCTACCCTTTAAGCAATAAGTTGAAAGAATACTTTTGTGCAATAAACTAGGAGTGTTGTGCACTGATAACAGCTCACATTCATTGAACATTTACTGTATGCTCAGAATCATTCTAAGAGTATTACATGCATTTTTCACTCTCTCTTCTAACAACCTTTTATGATAAGTTTTGCTACTATCCCTATTTAAAAGATAAGGAAATAATCACATAGAAGTTAAATAACTGGCCCAAGATATACAGCTTGTACACGGCAAAGCTGAGATAGCTCCTTTAGCAATTTATGGCATAAAGTTTTCCATTTTTATGCTCAGAAATCATTCTTTTGTGTTTGGTCTTTATTAACTATGTAAATATCATACTGACCTTTGCCCCAAAGCAGTGCATACCTACCCTGAAATAAGCAGTTAAACAGTTGTACAGTTAAAAGATAATTGATATTTTTCTTCTCAGCCTAGCATGCAATAACACATCTTATGGTGTTTACTAATCTAACAATGTGGATTCACTGTGTATAATGACTCTGTATTGACCAAAACTGAAATTTATGCAGTATATTAAATTTCTCATTAAATATATACATTTGTGGCAGGTCGATGATTAATACCCCTGCAAGCAAACCCACAGACTATTATTATGAGTTGGCCATGTGTTTGCTTTTAGGCACTTTGCCTGAATAAAATGTATCCAGGACCAAAATATTCTCCTCTTACACAAAAGTAGTCTGTTTTTTATAATTAATGTATGAGTTCAACTGGAGAACAGACCTGAGTAAAGAATGGACTTAAAATGTATTTCTATTTAAAGTTATTGGATGCAGTCAGAAGGAGAAAAACAAATACCGTATGCTAACACACATATATGGAATCTAAAAAAAATATGATTCTGATAAACCTAGGGGCAGGACAGGAATAAAGACACAGAAGTAGAGAATGGACTTGAAGACACGGGGAGGGGGAAGGGTAAGTTGGGACGAAGTGAGAGAGTAGCATTGACATATATACACTACCAAATGTGAAATAGATAGTTAGTGGGAAGCAGTTGCGCAGCACAGGGAGATCAGCCCGGTGCTTTGTGACCACCTAGAGGGGTGGGATAGGGAGGGTGGGAGGGAGGCACAAGAGGGAGGGGATATGGGGGATAGATGTATACATATAGCTGATTCACTTTGTTATACAGCAGAAACTAACACAACATTGTAAAGCAATTATACTTCAATAAAGATGTAAAATAAATAAATAAAGTTACTGGATGCATTCAGTGAATTATCTATTCTTGGTTATCTATATATATGCATGGTGGCATGCCATGTAAACCATGGACTAGCCTCATCATCGGACTTATGGCCTTTATGTGATATTTTTTGGTCAATGATTTTAATTAGGACATATCCAATATCTTCCACTCTGTGAAACTGTTTCTATACAGTTCTTAACACACCATGGGGGAAATCAAGCTGAAGATTTACATTTAAATATTCATGTATGCCCACTGGTATTCACAGATGGAAAAAATTCTAGAGTGCTTTCTTTACTGAAATTTATGAATGGTTCTTGACAAATAAATTTCGTCAATTTCAGATAAATTTAAGTGAAAATCTGGGCTTCCCTGGTGGCGCAGTGGTTGAGAGTCTGCCTGCCGATGCAGGGGACACGGGTTCGTGCCCCGGTCCGGGAAGATCCCACATGCCGTGGAGCATCTGGGCCCGTGAGCCATGGCTGCTGAGCCTGCGTGTCCGGAGCCTGTGCTCCGCAACGGGAGAGGCCACAGCAGTGAGAGGCCCACGTACCGCAAAAAGAAAAAAAAAAAAAAAGCAAACTAGTAGCTTTCTAAATATTACATTAACATTTTCTTCAATACAGATGTATTATAAATAATCTAGTGGCATAATTATGAGAAAAGCTTATATATTCAGCAGCAAATATTCTGTATTATTTAATACATCTGTGGTTAGCCAGTTTAAAAGGTTGTATATATGTGATATAGGTACAAAAATACTCCTTCTTATAAATATTAGACAAATTAACCTCAAAACAAGTTGACTTTGTTAAGTTGGAATAGTCAGGTGACACAATTTCTGGTTAAATTCTTTTTGTTTTTTAACTTCAATGCTTATAGTTGTACATCTTTCTAAAATGCATAAGTCTTCTGTTCTGGTTTTTATTCAAATATCTAATCTGTCATTTACATTAATGGGAGAATTCCAAGGAATACCAAAGAGGTAATCAATCTATATTTATAGGCTCAAGAGTAGAAAGGGACCCGTGGAATGGCACAGTCTAATTTTCTTGTAATGTGTTGTACTTCGTTTAACACATGCTTGCTGAAAGGTTATTTTATGTTTTCTCCTTGACAGTTCCAGTTTAAGGACCTTTGGTATTTACATTATTCCTTTTATTCCCTGGAGTTTGTTGTAGTACAATGAAAAAATGAGTCATCGAATAACATGTGATGACCTGAAATAGTTGCTGTAGCTTCCCAAGAGGCCAGACATAGAAATAGTTTAAACCCTGACATCTTGATCATTTCATTGGACAAAAATTCAAAGGAATAAAAGTTGTGAAAAAATATGAATTATTGTAATGTTGAGAGATTTTCAAAGTTTTTAAGGGTTGTTTTGATAACCATATCTAACAGTGAGTAGGTAAATATTAACTCTGAAAATCATTTGCCTGCAATCGTAAGTTTTGTCTGTGGGTGCCTAACACATACATAAAAAAAACATATAAATGAAATTGATTAATCTACCAAAATGACTAAGCAAAAAGGTTTGCTCTCTAACATTCAGAATTCTCCTTCATCTTGTGATATAATCACCTTCGATTGTCCATAGCCATTGTTCCATGCTGAAAATAGAAATGTGTTCCACTTCTGCTTTCTGAGGGAAGAAAAGACCCACTTTTGGAAAGGAAATTAAAAGATCACTTGGGCTGCAAAATGCAAAAATATTTCCATTTTTATGCACATTGGAAAAATCATTGCTAAGAAATCATTTGAAAAGAAAGAATTCATTGAGAGCTACAGGTGTGACAACTGTCAAATTGCAATACAGATTTTTTTCTTTCATGGGGATTTATTAATTGCTGAAAGAATTACTCATGAGAGTTTTAAGATAGAAATGTGGAAAATCACTTCTCCCCAAAAAAGGGCTTAAGTAATTTGTTATTATTGTCCTATGATACTCTGTTTTTTGGTCGTTTGCTTGCTTGCTTGCTTTTTTACTTTTAGATCAGAATGAATATGCTGTATATGAAGTTTTTTTAATCCTTAGAAAACCATCAAAAGACTGCTCTGGAATTATCTGATTTTGAGCTAAAAACTAGTCAGATAACAGGTGGCCTGAGTGGGTGAGTGTGAAATTCAAGGGCTAGAAGAAGAGGGAGATTTGCTTGCTTAAAATCTTCCTCTAGTTCAGTGTTTGAACTCCTTAATTTAATTAAAATACCAAGCAATTGTATTCGATTTCCTCTCTGTAATAATAAAGGTATAGACTCATGAAAGTGCCTGACACATTCAAGAAATATATTATGATTTGTGTTAGATGTGTGTGCATGTGTGCATTTGTTGTGTGTTTGCAGGGCCACTATTGACGGTGGAAATGAGAAATAGGTTTTGGGAATTTTGTGAAGGGCTAAAAAGTTTGGACTTTATTCTGTGGTCAATATAGATTTCTTGAGCTGATGGATAACATGATCACATCTCACACAGGAATTAAGCTATAATGGCAATATTGAGAAGAATTGGAGCAAGTAAGAGTCTAGAGGCAAGGAGAACTATGTGGGGACTATTGGAATAGTCTAGACAAAAGTTGATGAGGGCCAACAGGAAAGGAGGGAACAGATCCGAAAATATTGATATTTTGATAAGCTGATGCCTTAAGCTTAAGTCATCTGGGAAAACTACCAGTGTATAATATCTCAATGAAGTATTGATTGCTTTCCTCTTCTTCTTGGAGGGCAAACCTCATTTAACTACAAGAAAACGTTCAGCCCTAGAGAATAATGAAGTACTTACTGGTACTTTAATCATGACACAATGAAACAGTATATTGGACGGAGTTAAAAATTCTGTTTTTCAGCCAGCAGCTTCTTAATGACAAATAAGGCCTTACATATATATATTTTTTTGAGTTTGTAATTTTATTTTATTATTTTTTTTAGGTTTTTTTTTTACATCTTTATTGGGGTATAATTGCTTTACAATGGTGTGTTAGTTTCTGCTTTATAACAAAGTGAATCAGTTATACATATACATATGTTCCCATATCTCTTCCCTCTTGCGTCTCCCTCCCTCCCACCCTCCCTATCCCACCCCTCTAGGTGGTCACAAAGCACCGAGCTGATCTCCCTGTGCTATGCGGCTGCTTCACACTAGCTATCTATTTTACGTTTGGTAGTGTATATATGTCCATGCCACTCTCTCGCTTTGTCACAGCTTACCCTTCCCCCTCCCCATATCCTCAAGTCCATTCTCTAGTAAGTCTGTGTCTTTATTCCTGTCTCACCCCTAGGTTCTTCATGACATTTTTTTTTTCTTGGAAACAACCTAAGTGTCCATCATCAGATGAATGGATAAAGAAGATGTGGCACATATATACAATGGAATATTACTCAGCCATAAAAAGAAACGAAATTGAGCTATTTGTAATGAGGTGGATAGACCTAGAGTCTGTCATACAGAGTGAAGTAAGTCAGAAAGAGAAAGACAAATATCGTATGCTAACACACAAATATGGAATTTAAGAAGGCCTTATATTTTAAAACACCAAAAGACTTGGAGATTTTAAAAACTAAAGAGCTCAGATGATAATCCTTTGCTAATAAGAAATCACAATGGACTGTAAATAATCTTGAGTACTTGTCAATAAAGGAGAAAAGAATGATAATTACAAGCAGGCTAAACTTTTTGCAATTATTATCTGCCTTCTTAAACAGAACATAATTGAGCTCAATTCTATGTATCTGAGATTAGGAAAAAATGAAAATATTACTATACCTATTTCTAATATTACCATTTTTTCCCTTTTATGATTTGCCAAATTATCAAAATGATCCTCTAGGCCATAGCTAAAAAAATAGGTATCCTAAAGCACTCTATTTTTTTGTTTTCCTGAGTTCTTATGACATATAAGGACATTAAGTACTACAAAACAATGCCATTTTACAATTAAAAATTTATTAAATTACTTCTGAACCAGAAGGTCTGGCCATCCTCCTCTCCTTTTTCCTGTTCTTTGAATTATTTTTGGACCCCAGCATAAATCAAGGTAAATAGACCCTGTGAATAGAGTATGGGCAGAATGATTCTTCTTCTGAATATGTAGTAAATATTAAAGGTTGATCAGACAGTATGTACTTGACAAGATATTTTAAGACTGCATATTTGGGTTCCATGCACAAACCACACATGAATGCACACACACACTCACACATTTATAAAGACTGATGCAAAACAGAACCAAATTTAAAGGATCAAACCACCCCCTCAAATTCTGTCAACCTTCCCACCTGTATTCTTACTTCCATGTTCCTAACTCAAACTGGAAAAAAAGTGATAGGCATAACCAGAAAATGCTGTTGTTGATTTAGTAGTGAGGATGGGAACAAGAGAGAGAAAACAAAGTTCTAGTGTTGCAGTGGTGTTGAAGATTAGCAGCCAGACCATACTGGGGAATGAATAGAGAGCCTCAATACTATTTAAGAAGAAAGATAGCATTTACTTTGCTTTCTTCCTCTTGTTTCCAATTCTGGTGATCTTGACCTTGTGAGGTTCAAATGAGATGATGAATGTGAAAGTGCTTTGCAAACCGTAAAATACCATAGATTTTAGGAACATTACACATTTGGGTTTAGGTAACATTTCAAATGATGTAGTAATTTTCATCTCTCCTACTCAGATTTAGTTTCTCAGTTACCCACACGTCACTTTTAAAATGTTAGCCTTAAGCCATTTCATTTTTATTATGTAGCTACTAAGAAGAGCTATGAACTTAGCTAGTAAAATGTTCTTGCTGCCTAAGTAATCTGTCAATTAGAAGGAGTATGTTCACCCACTAAAAGATGCCCTCTTAGGGCCTCCCTGGTGGCGCAAGTGGTTGGGAGTCCGCCTGCCGATGCAGGGGATACGGGTTCGTGCCCCGGTCTGGGAGGATCCCATATGCCGCGGAGCGGCTGGGCCCGTGAGCCATGGCCGCTGAGCCTGTGCGTCCGGAGCCTGCGCGTCCGGAGCCTGTGCTCCGCAACGGGGGAGGCCACAACAGTGAGAGGCCCGCATACCGCAAAAAAAAAAAAAAAAAGATGCCCTCTTAGACTTGCACAAGAGTTTCCTAAAGAAAAAAAATTAAAATAAAATATAAATAAAACAGGCAGAAATATAAAATATTGGAAAAACAAATCTGCTAAACCACAAAGTGGAAACACATTGTTAGACTTCTTAGTAAAATGATTATGTAAACAATTCTGAATTGAGCACCTTCTGTGGGCACGGGCTTGTTTATTTCTCTCTTTTTCTCATTCCATACTTAATGTACAATTGTTACGTGTCCTGTGTCCTTTCTTTTCCTACATATAATGCTGGCCAATCCTTGGCAATCTGAAAGAACATTACTATCACAGAATTTTTTAAATGAATGTGAATTTAGAGATTATCCAGTAAGAAAATCACACCCATCTGGAAGGTAAGCTCCATCAAAGTAGAGGCCATATTATATTTACAGTATAGCTGCAATCCTAAACCTAATAGCTTATATATAATGCATACTGATATTTATGGAAGAGGAAATTCAGTTCTAAAAACATTGTAACTTGTCCAAGTTCACAAAACTAGAATATAGATCTTCACTCCTAGCTTAATGCTTTGCCTGACATGCCACGGAGTTTCTTTAAGGATCCGCTATCATCTTCAAATGAGTAAAATTTAGGTAGGAGAATAATATTTTCTTGGTTATTAATGCATAACTCACACTAAATTCGTAACTCTCGAATCTGATTATGTTGATATATACTTAGTAAATTACAAACGATACCTACTTCTCTTGGTTTATAATTGGACAATATTTGATTACAATTTCTCGACTTAAATTTGGAACCATGGAAAAGACAACAGAATTAAGTGACCAAAATAACAAAAAAGGTATTGTTGTCCCCTTTAAACAAGCAGTAATTAATTACTAGATCTGAAACCACTTCTAATATCCAAGAAGTTTATTAATTATCTTGCCAAGAATGAAAGCTAAAAAAAAAATCTCCAGAAGAAAATTATGCATAAGATTAGTTGATAGGTTATATTCTGTCAGGATTAAAAGTGTTTAAGTGAATAATATATACCAAAAGACTCGTACAGAGACTCTTTGTTTAAAGCAAACTTTGGTGGTAACAAAAGTATTGTTATCTCCCTGTATCCTATTATGTCCCAAAGTTTTGCAATTTCAAGCTTTACACGTTTCACAGAAAAAGCCTGCCACTGCCTTCTAGTGATAAAAATATTGCCACGCAGATCATGGTGCCCATATTCTACGTTTAATTAATTTAGACCTTAGAAGAGAAAGTACTGTACTATACTGGTTAACATTGGTGACAGCCATATGGAAACCTCATTTCATCTGACTATCCGTTTTGCACTCCATCCAGAAACCTATGTCAATACTGAATTTTTTTCAGTATCCTTCTTTCTTATATTATAGTTAAATATGTTGTTCCAAAAAGTCATCCTCTTTCACTTTCTATCCCCTGAGGAGATTGAGGACAGTTGGTCATCTTACTCTAAGTGAGATTACTATTTATATTTAGATATCATTATGAAATCACTCACTTGGTCATTGCCAGCCTTAATAATAATTATTATAATATACATCCATTGAATGCTTACTAGGTGCTATGGTTCCCACAACTCTTTGAAGTAGGTATTACCCTATTTTAAAATGGAGGAAACTGATGCTTTGAGAAAATGACTTGTACTAAATCAACGAGTGGTCGATCAAGCCTTAACATTGGGTAACACTGCAAGAAACAAAAGGATAAAGGGGGCTCAAGTTATGATTTGCAGTTGGGTTTTCTAACCTCTACCTCCAAAGTGAGGAAAAGGAAATAAGAAGAGGCGATGGTGTTGGGGCAGTGGGATGAATTGGGAGATTGGGATTGACATATATACACTATTGATACTATGTATAAAATAGATGACTGATGAGGACCTGCTGTATAGCTCAGGGAACTCTACTCAGTGCTCCGTGGTGACCTAAATGGGAAGGAAGTCCAAAAAGAAGAGGGGATATGTGTGTACGTATGGCTGATTCACTTTGCTGTACAGCAGAAGCTGGCACAACACTGTAAAGCAACTATACTCCAATAAAAATTAACTTAAAAAAAAGAGGCAATGGTGTCATCAGTAAGTTTCATTCAAACTTTTGAATGAAGTGACCACCTTTGATCATACTTTTCCTGGTTTGTCTTTTACCTCTCAGATTAATGAAAAGTCTCAGGCATTTTAGTGATCTAATCCCAGGAGATAATCATGATTGTCAGCTCTCTTCTCTCTATAGTGGAAACCTGTGCTGAAGGGCCTATCCCTAATGTTTCTGTAACCTGTTAGAATATAGTAGAGCTCTCTACTGTCAAAACATGCTCCTCAGGGACTTCCCTGGTGGCGCAGTGGTTCAGATTCCGCCTGCCGATGCAGGGGACTCGGGTTCGTGCCCCGGTCTGGGAAGATCCTACATGCCGCGGAGCGGCTGGGCCCGTGAGCCATGGCCACTGAGCCTGCGTGTCCGGAGCCTGTGCTCCGCAACGGGAGAGGCCACAACAGTGAGAGGCCCGCGTACCACAAACAAACAAAAAAAAATCTCCTCTCTGCCAGTCTGCTTTCTATTAACCACATTCCCCTTCCTTCAAATACACATTTGTATGGCTAGCAATGTCACAAAAGAAATGAGGAAAATGCAATCAATAAAGTGGGATACAGGACACATGGATTCCTTATTTTAATTTTTAGAAGGAATTTTTCTATCTTTACTACCTGAACTATTTAAATTAAGACTTAATTTTAGTCAAGTTTTGCTACCTCTAGAAATTCAATTGTTAGAGTTACCATATGATCCAGCAATCCCACTCCTGGGCATATATCCAGAAAAAACTATAATTTGAAACAATACATACACCCCACTGTTCATAGAAGCACTATTCACAATAGCCAAGACATAGAAGCAACCTAAGTGTCCATCAATAGAGGAATGGATAAAGAAGATGTGGTATATATATATATATATATATACACAACAGAATATTACTCAGCTGTAAAAGAGAATGAAATAATGCCATTTGCAGCAACGTGGATAGACCTAGAGATTATCATTTTAAGTGAAGTAAGTCAGACAGAGAAAGACAAATATCATATGATATCACATATTGGGAATGTAAAAAAAAGATACAAATGAAATCATTTTACAAAACAGAAATAGATCCACAGACATAGAAAACAAACTTATGGTTACCAAAGGGCAGGGGGAGGGATAAATTAAAAGTTTGGGTTTAGCAGATACAAACCACTGTATATAAAATAGATAAACAATAAGGTCTTACTGTATAGCACAGGGAACTATATTCCATATATTGTAATAAACTATAATAGAAAAAATCTGAAAAAGAATATATACATATACATATATATATAGAACTGAATCACTTTGCTGTACACCAGAAAGTAACACAACATTGTAAATCAACTATACTTCAACAACAAAAATCAATTGTTTACAATTTATACATGCCATTGATATATAATTACCTTGCATTCAGAGAAAGAATTTAAAGATTAGGAAACTCATTCCACAAGGTCACACTTATTTTTTCAATAAAACAAGTAATGAATACCTAGAACCATAAAGAAGCATATGCTAAAAGCATTAATGGAAGAAAGATAAAATGAATACCTTTAAAATGTTATGATTGAGATTTAACTGGTGTAGATTAAAGTTTGCCATTTTTCTCTCAATGATAACCATATATATATTGGCCTCTCCCGTTGCGGAGCACAGGCTCCGGACGCACAGGCTCAGCGGCCATGGCTCACGGGCCCAGCCGCTCCGCGGCATGTGGGATCTTCCCAGACGGGGGCATGAACCCGCGTCCCCTGCATCGGCAGGCAGACTCTCAACCACTGTGCCACCAGGGAAGCCCTAGATATATTTTTTAAGTGAGTAGTACTATTTTAAATAGAAACTGAATCTTTTATAAAACTGGACTACTTAGTATCTATAATTAGTGGGTGGTAACACATTTATATTGAAATTTCTAGATGACAGTTTCATATGTAAATGTGTTTTATATCATTTAATATGCTGCTCTTTTCAGAATTTCAAAGTTCAGGGAATGAAGTTGCCTTAGAAATGAGAATTGTCATGCTCTTAAAAGCGTATTTCATTAGCTTTCTGCTGCTTATTAAGTTTTAGACTAACATCTTCATTGAAATAAACCTTTTCTTTTTTTGCCTACCCAGAAAAATAATAGAAATCTACAATTCGTTTAGAGATAAGATGTCTCCGTCTCCCTCCTCCCTCCTTCGTACCCACCCAATACCTTTTCCTCATGGCTCTGAAACCCTACCCGTGTATAATAGGCTTCAGCCAGACTTCTCTGTAAGCTTTTTTGTTTTTTTTTAAGAAGAACAGTCTATTGCATATAACTATTTGAAAAGGAGCAGTATGCCCTTAGTCACTTCATTCAAAGGTTTCCATTAATTTAACATTATTCGTATGTAAACAGAAGCCCCTCTTTCTGCCGAATTGGAAAATACGTACTCATACTGATGACACCAGGTAAGCAGAGCTGGTTCCCTGTCTTACTGATGGAAGCATAATATGAGGCTGTAATTATGGCAATAAGATAAATAGACCAAACGTGCCAGAGGTGTCACAACTTTGTGTCACTCTTGGAAGTTTGATGAAACACTTCAGTATTTGAAACACAGGTTGACTTTTTACCTATTTTTAACTCATCAGCGGTTGCTACATATACAAAGATAAATGTTCTCTTGGTGATTTTCTTTGTAACACACTTTGAAATACAAATAATGAATATAATAGATTGAGGATAGAAAGAGATAACTTATTTTTTTTTACATCTTTATTGGAGTATAATTGCTTTAAAATGTTGTTAGTTTCTGCTGTGCATCAAAGTGAATCAGCTATATGTATACATATATCCCCATATCCCCTCCCTCTTGAGCCTTTATTCCATCCCTCTAGGTCATCACCAAGCATTGAGCAGAAGAGATAACTTATCTTTATACTGCTGTTCATCTATGCTAGCATATCATTTAGCCATACAAAACACTTTCATACACAAAATGTCCCTGAATGCCATATTTGCACTTCCAAATTTTGCATTCCTAGTAAATGTAAGCTGAAGTTTCACTGAAGTGTGGGTTGCTGGGGGGGCATTCATCATTCATAAAATTTGTACACTGGCAAAGAAGAATAAGCCTTTAGGAATCCCAGATACTCTATATTCAAAATGCTTGACTTCTGAGAACTGTATTTTTTGCACTCAAAAATTTTGTTATGAGAATTACCTTTTAAAATAACAATATGTATTGTTATTGTATGTACCAACTGCTAAGGTACATCCCTTTCCCTGAAAAAAATAATAACCCTTGGCAGCAGTGAATATAGTTAATTAATATAAATATATTTTTATGATATAAGAAAGCAGCTTTATATTGAGAACCCTTTGAGATACCAAGCTATACTGATAACCCACTTGGTTATTATTAACTACTTACCAATTTAGTATTTTTATATTTTTGTATCAGTTTTACCTTAGAATTCCACTGAAGTATTCTAACATACTTTGTATTATGACTGCTTCTCACATTTTGTAAAATGATTTGTACCAAGACTGAAGAATGCAATAAGATGACATTATTCACTGACCTTAAGTAAAGATATTGATCTAAGAACTTGTGGCCAAGCATAAATGTAGCTGGACAAGAATCCAAAGATTACACTTATTTAGAAAGAAGCATTGATTATACTAAAATTAAATATTCTTTATCAAGAAAAATTATGCTTTGGAAAGTGTTTTCATTTTCTTCTTCCAAGCCAGGTGTTTTTTTTTGTTTGTTTTGTTTTTTTTTGTTTTTCTTTGTTTTGTTTTTTTTTTGCGGTACGTGGGCCTCTCACTGTTGTGGCCTCTCCCGTTGTGGAGCACAGGCTCCGGACAATCAGGCTCAGGGGCCATGGCTCATGGGCCCAGCCGCTCCACAGCATGTGGGATCCTCCCGGACCGGGGCACGAACCCGCGTCCCCTGCATCCGCAGGCGGACTCTCAATCACTGCGCCACCAGGGAAACCCAAGCCAGGTGTTTAATAACAGAAAATACCTCTCTTATTTCACAGTCTTGAAATTTGTAAAATCTAGTTTTGTTTAGTGGTTACCCTGTTTCTCTTGTTTATTTCGTGGAAGGGGGAGATATTTTTCTAAAGAAAGACAGACAATTTCCACTTTCTTGATACTATTTAAAAACACACTAAGAATAAGTACAAAAGCTTTTTTGGCATATAAAGTATTGCAGTTTTTTTTGCAAAATATCAAATTTATGAAAAGGGGAATGAAAGTCGGAGGATTTTATTTCTCCTCACATACTTTAAAAATATACTTTTATAGAAAAGGACTAACACAAGATACCTTTTTAAAAATCACCATGATATAAATGAATTTATTTTAAAAGTTTAATCAAAAATAGCTCCTTTTAAAATCAAAAACCTCTACTGTAAAACTTTTATCTCTAAGTCCAGGCAGGTGATAGGTTTATACAAATATTTTAGATACAATAGGTCAAAAGAGTAAAATCTTTGAACAATAATGAGGTGTAATTTGATGCACTGGAAAGAAAACTAGAAGAGCAATAACAGAAGCTGTGTACCGCAGTCAAAACACTTCAGTAAACTAAAATTTGGTGGGTATTTTTTTTCTAAAGGCAATATTCATGTTTTTTTTAATTATTGTTTTATTAATTCTACCATTTATATTATAAATGCCATTAATTTGTGTCATTAATAAATAGCATGATAATGTATTAGTGAACCAGTTAACAATAGCTGTAAGATTGATGAATACTTAAACTTTTATTAATGGTTTCTAAATGCCCTGGACTAATTAAATCTTCTCATCCCACCAGAACAATGTTTAATTATCCTGACTATACAGCTTACAAGCAAGATATTAATAGAGTATTCTTGTTTCACATGTTCAGTGGTACTTTGGCACTTTAGTACCTTCAAAAGCCATAAGATGAATGCAGCATAGTTCTTTATATCCTTTAATCATGGAGACCCTGTCAATAAAACTATCACTTTGCATTGGTGCCACTTCATTGAACCGATCTCATGAATTCTGAATTCATCAATGAAGTAGTAATCTATTACTGGAACTGACGTAACTTTTATTAGTACTATGTGTGATTATATGTGCTGATACAGCTTTCAGGAGTTGATTTCTTTACCTAAAACAAAACTGAAATTAGAGGAACCCATTACCAGGGAATTGTCAGTCCCTGGATGGTCTGTCAGAGCCACACATTTATCTGAGACAGGTTATAACAGTAGATTAGCATAGGTTCCTAGGACTTTATAACAAGAAGGAATGTAGCCCAATTGTTTTATTTTACAAATGAGGATTCAGTTAAGTGTTTCTACCTAGCCCCTACCTTTTCCCCATTAAAAATGTTGCTATGCAAGTCAATGAAGTGTAACAATATTTAGCCTTCAATAAAGGACAGTTGATATAAAGCAAATCCTTTTAAAATAAACAATATAAATAAGGGTCATTTTGGTAATTCTCTGACAGCCTTTCCCTGTTAGTATTTACCATTTACTCTAAATATTTTATTGTCCTCGGACATGATTAAAATGCATCTTTCATTTAAAAAATTAACTGTGTTATCTAAAACTTTTGACCAGATTAGGATATGAGAATCCTCTAGCAGAAGGAAGAATTTTTAGCTACTCTACTTTACAACATGTTTCAGAAACAATTCTCCATTGGTTCCACATTCCTCAGAGCCCTTCCTCCATGGGCAAATAAAAAGAGAAACAAGGAATGTCAGCACTTTGATGCTACTGCGCACGTACAAATTTTGGAAGTATTTTTCTCCAGTCAGAAAGTACTAACTTTGAAAAGTACTTAATTTGAAAAGGCGTTTCCAGTGGTAACTCTTGGTGATTTATTGCTAGAATATTCATCTTCAGTTGAGGCTGAAGTTTCAATGTGAGAATGTGTTAGGAACTTATTTCTGAGAGGTCAGTAGGTCTATTGGGGGAAGAGCGAGGTTGTTATTTCTAATTTAACATCTTGTGATTTTTTTATTTTTTTTATTTTTTTTTTTTTGCGGTACACAGGCCTCTCACTGTTGTGGCCTCTTCCGTTGCGGAGCACAGGCTCTGGACGTGCAGGCTCAGCGGCCATGGCTCACGGGCCCAGCCGCTCTGCAGCATGTAGGATCTTCCCGGACCGGGGCACGAACCCGTGTCCCCTGCATTGGCAGGCGGACTCTCAACCACTGCGCCACCAGGGAAGCCCCTTGTGAATTATTTTAAAATATAAGTTTGTTAAAGTGTTCACAATTTAAAATGTTTAATTTGGAAAGTAGGCAAAGGTAGAAAGGAAGGAAAAATTTACCTGTATTACTTCTACCCAGAATAATTATATTTTTATTAAAACAATTAAAATAACATTTAAAGAAGATTATAAAAGCAGATTTATGATACATATAAAGGAACATAACTAAAATAAAAATACTAAATAGCCATTGTGCGAATACATTATAGATACAAACTCACCATAAATAAAAATAACAATACCGGGCTTCCCTGGTGGCGCAGTGGTTGAGAGTCCTCCTGCCGATGCAGGGGACACGGGTTCGTGCCCCTGTCCAGGAGGATCCCACATGCTGCGGAGCGGCTGGGCCCGTTAGCCATGGCCGCTGAGCCTGTGCGTCCGGAGCCTGTGCTCCGCAAGGGAAGAAGCCACAACAGTGAGAGGCCCACGTACCGCAAAAAAAAAAACAAAACAAACAAACAAACAAAATACCTTCATAATATAATATTTCAGATAAGAACAAAATAAATTTAAAACCTTATGAATTGCATTTTATTCTTTTTGAAAGAAGAGAGAAATTTTTAAAATTACTTTATCTTAATATTTGATATATCTTATATAGCTGAAGTTTTTCTTAGGAGAAATAAAATTTGTATGTAAAGTCAGTGCCTGAAATATCATTTTGAAAATACAGCCATAGTGGAATTCATGGCATTGACTTAATTATGCTGAGGTTCAGAAGAGATTTTGTGAATTAAAAAGATTATTCCTATCATTTACACCAGTTATATTTTCTTCCGGTAAGCATATAAAACTTGTTTTGGAAAATGGTATGCAGAACAGTTACTTGGTATATATTATGAAATAAAGTGGAAAATACATATGAAAAACAATATTCTGAAAACTTACATTGTTCAGAAAGCAATTAGGTTTCTGCTGGCTGATAGACACAATTATATTTGTACTTTCACAATACATTATTTTGTGCACTTTTCATCATTTAATAATGTATCCATGTTTTATATGTTTTGGGTACTTGCACTGATTTGGGAATTTGAGTGTCTTTCAACATCACCTCAAGGTATCCTAAAACCCTAGCAATTAGCAGGCATTGCTTATAAAATGTCATGTTTGTTGTATATTTTCTATAAAAGCATTTATAATTCCTTTAGCAGAGAGTAAACAAATGCTTAAAATCTGTTTTTACTTTATTATGAATTTTGTATAGCTAACAATTAAGATTAGGTTGATCTAGCCTCAAGACCAACCTGGTATGATCTATGAAGTTTAGTAGCATAATTTCAGAGTAATTTATTTTAAGTTTTGAAAAGTATTATTTTTTAGTCAACAAAATACTGGTAGAGATGATTCATATTTATAAACGTAAAGTGCATTGGAGATTCTTAACCTTATGGTCTTTTAATGCAAAATTTATCTTATTAGATTTCCTTTATAAATTACAATTCCATTCTTTGTCAATTTTTAATGTCTCAGGCTCTTCCTTTTGTACTATGCTTCTGATCTTCATTAAAGTCATCTGTTAGATTGTAATAAATGTTAAACTAGCCATAAATACTAAACTCAGTTCCAATTGTTTTATGAAGCACAGATCTGTTTAAAAAATCTGGAAATGAAATTCACATTAGCATTTGGGGAAGTGCTATATCAACACCATAGTAATTGGCCTACAGGCACACAGCTGGCTAGAAAATGAATTATGATTACCAATTAATGATAAATATACATAATGTACTGTGACATAGTTAAAAAAAAAGCTGTCTTATAATTTAACAGTCAAGTTTAATAAGTAGTACACTTAATTTAGCTGTTGCTACCTGGGAAGAGAAAGCTATTTTATCATTCATTCTTTGATGAAAGCCTCACTGAAATAAGGAAATTGAATAATAGACAGATGAGGAGAATTCTAATTTGAGCAGATTTTTATTCCTGGTCATAGAAGCGCAGATGAGAATTTCGTCTTCAGATCTACATACTTATTATGTGGGAAGATACAATACTGAAAGAGCAGAAGAGAAAAAGGGAAGAACCAAATTTTCAGATAACACTCCTCACCCATATCCTGAGTCCCTTTTTCTAGCCAACTCTTATTTATGTTACAAAACTCACTTACTATAAGGAAGTTTTAAAAATTCCTGTCTTGATGAGATGTGTTCCTTCTTAGCTCTCATAACACCTTGTAGGTACCTCCATCATAGTATGTAAGTCACTGACCTGCAATGGCCCACTTATTTTTCTGTTTCTCCTACTAGACATTTCTCTCAAACAGGATGATTTAATCTTGTATCTTCAGAAGTTAAAGTAAGCACTTATAAAAAATGGTACATAACTATTAATTTCCAATAACCAAATTTTATCATACAAAATCTATAAAACAACCATAAAGGGCTTAAATAATAGCCTTTATTAATGTGTTGTGGGCACCATACTGTCCTCACAAACCACGTTTGCTGAACTTGCCCAGTTTCTATTAGTATCTTAAGGGGATGGTGCTTCTTCATAAGGTAATGTGGAGTCTTTGAGGAAACTACAACTTGGATAAAGATTACATCAGTCATTAGAGCTTTAATCAGCTCTTCTTCTGAAGCAATGGATTTTTTTATTCAAGTGACTGAAAATAGAAAAAAACGATACCTTTGTTTTCTGTCCTGATAAAAATTCACAAGAAAACTAGATACTGAAGAGGGAAAGGACCACAGCCTTGTAGAATCAGAGCAAACCTAGTAGCATTTTGTTTGAACCAGGTCTACTTTGCATTAGAATGGTTCAGTCTAGACCAGAGGCAAATGGTACTTCTGACAATTATTTTTTAATAATGGATTTAAAAGGAGAAAATCTCTACAAATGCTTCCTTTCTAAAAAGCTTGGAAAATTCAGACAACTGCACTTTTTTTTTTTTTTTTTTTTTTTTGCGGTATGTGGGCCTCTCACTGTTGTGGCCTCTCCCGTTGCGGAGCACAGGCTCCGGATGCGCAGGCCCAGCGGCCATGGCTCACGGGCCCAGCCGCTCCGCGGCATATGGGATCCTCCCAGACCGGGGCACGAACCCGTATCCCCTGCATCGGCAGGCGGACTCTTAACCACTTGCGCCACCAGGGAGGCCCTGGACAGACAACTGCACTTTTAAAAACGTCTGGCCACTGAGAAAGAGAGAGAGTTCAATTTTTAAAAAGCAAGATTTTTGGTGGCAAATGTCTCATATTCCCCAATAGTACCTTGCCATACAAATTTATCCTCTAGGGTGTGAGTGTGATCCAAGAAAGGTCTACTTAATCTGGATAGAAATTTCATTTTGAGGCTAACACAGTGTCATTCTGGTTCTATTTTCATTAATGTCACATCAATTTGGCTTCCAAAATGACTCAGTTCCTTGAAATAAGGAGATATGAGTATATTTCCTTACTTTAATTTAGTAAAATAGGCTTTTTGTTGGACAATTCTGACTCAGTTGCATTTGTCAGTACAATTTGGCTGGCCAGAGGCTTATTAATAAATGGAAAACTGGGAACACTTGTGTAACTGTGGTGTTCCCAACTACCATATCTGTGTGACTGCAAAGACATTTTCTCCAAAACGGAAGAGACCTCAGGATTTGTAACACATCAGATGATTCATTATAACCAAAACAATGCAAAGACATTAGACTATAAACTAGATTTCACTGGAATTTCAATACAACACTAGTCCTGATACTAGTAACTTAATAGTTCAAGTGAAGTACAATATGGTTTGGTTTGGGATGCAGTAAATTTTAAAGTGAAATTAAGTTTACAGTTATTACTGGGAACATTTCCTGTCACTTGTAAGATAACTCAGCTCTCATTTTTTTTAAAAAAAATCACTATTTATAAAAGTTATCAATTTGACAGCACTTCATATTTTTTTATTCAAATAATAAGAACAGCAATGCTGCAACTCTGCGTAATTTCCAACTAAAGCAACTGTTGTGTCTATCACTATTTTGAAAAGTCTGTTTCCTGGGTGAGGAATTATTTTGGTCAGCATATCTTAGCAGCACCCTAGAAAGGCAGCCTTTTTCCCTCAGAGCACTAAAGATGGTCATGACACTTCTTGACTCTATGAGATACAGATGTAGATCTGGTTAAGAATTTCCAGTTTGCAACTCAGCCATTTATTCCTCTACAAATTGAAGGCAAGAATTAAATATCTAGACATGTGGACATTCCTAGCATAGTGCCTGGTATTCAGTAGTACATGACAGCTTTCCTTTCCGTTTTTCTTTTCCCTCCAGAATATACCTAAAAGAAATGAAAACTAGCACTACATGATTTTGATTGCTTGACTGTTTTCCATCTGCTGCAATATCTGTAAGATGTTTTTCTTTTTTTCTGTATCATTTTCTTCTGATCTAACAAAAGAATTCTATATAAAAAATGGAATCAATGAAAGAACTTTAATTAAAAGACTACATTATGGGAAACAACTCACAAACAAAAATAGATGAACCATAGAGGATTCCTTTATGCCATACTGAGTAAATTAGTAACTAAAAAGGCAGTCATTGATTCTGGGATAATAGAGCAAGTGCTCTTTTGTATATTATTTGATGGTTAGCTTGAGATGAGCATTATAAAAATAAAACTCAGTTAATAGAGATTAAAAACAATAAGCATGCAATATTTTACTTATCCTCTGTGATGAAAACATTAATACTTTAATACAATACTGGAAAAAAATGTCTAAAATTATTTAGCAAGTTTACCGTGTTATGAAAAACATATAGCCTGAACCCTAGACTGAGGCCCCTTTTGACACTACACTGCATCCTATTTATAGACACGAGTTGTCTCATTAAACAGGTATCCCTTGAATGGGTATCACTATTTATCTTTTATCATCACAATCATATTAACAACAATAATAATCTTAATTTCTATCATTCTCAATCCTCATAACAACCCAGCGAGATTGATGCTATTATTACCTCCATATTATAGAAGAGGAAATTGAGGCTAAAAGTGATTAAGTACCTTGTAGAACAAGGCCACACAGTGAGAAAGAAAGGAATTTTCTTTAAAAGAAATATTAGAACACTTCCTTCTTTGGTCTCCTTGGAAATTATTATATGAAAATCAATTATAACTACATGGAAATCAATGGCAAACCAGTGTGTACGAACTAGAAATAGGCATGTGCTCTTCAGTCTTATACACAGGACTGTGGTAACATAGAAATCACACCAGCAAATGCCCCATGCTGAACGTTAGAAGTGACAAAACAATAGTGGTGACATAGCCTACTTAACATTGAAACTAAGTTTATTTTGCTTTAGCACAGACTGATGAGAAATGTGAGTTAGAAAGCATTTCTGTATAAAACCAAAACTTACACATTTATCATATAACCCTTTGCTTTTTTGTTAGCTCTGTATCTTTGACAAGGCATATTTTTGAGCAATTATTTGAAATTTCTTTCTTTTTAAAGTTATTTTCTCTATCTTGCATGCCTCCTTAATTCTGTATAAATTCTTGAGAAAATCTCAACTAGTTTGAGAAATTTCAATAGTTTCTTCATTGAACAGATATTTACTAAACTCCTACTCTATGCCAGGTTCTGTCTTAAGGAATTTAATGTCAAATATCGACGTTGATAATCTGAGACATGGTTTGGATTCACTTTGGCATTTTTGCGTGTTAAAAACAAATTACTTCCAAACGTATTGGTACAAATAAATAGGTTGTTTCATAAAATGTGTTTGTCCCAGATGGCTACTACTTGTTAGCAAAAAATAGCATCTATATATCTTGTTGATATCATCATTGCTAGCTGGGAATTCTTGAAACATTAGGAGGAAAAAAAATGCAACAACAGAAAAATGTTGAGGCTTTATCTGCTAAGGGAAGACTCAATCTTCACTAAAAGAGAAGTACTACATTTTTCGTAAATTACTATCTTTTACAGAACGAACTCGTTCAGGAGAAGTGACTATCAATTTTTCAGTATTTGTGCCTTTCATGTAAGAAGAAATGAAACAGGAATTAAGAAACTGGGGTTCCTACTGCTGGCTCTACAGGCAGTAATATGTTCTAGTTAGACAAGTAGGAAGGGAAAGATTTGGACACAAGTGGCAAATAAGAACTTTATTTCCCATATAATGCCATAGATCAAAAGCTTACCAAGCACTTGAGAGCCAAGAAATCAAAGTTGTGCCTAGTGAGCTAATGCATCTGTAGTCCCAACCTGTACAAAAGTCTTAAAACTGGGAAATGCAGGTGGAGTTAAAGAATCAGATTTGGGGCCATTTGATAACAGAAGTAGAATTGGATGGGAGAAACCTGACCACAGTATTCAGCGGAAGTAAGGGTCCAAAATCCCAGAATGTCAGTTTAGAAAAGAAAACAGGATTCTGAGCCTGATAGTTTGCTTTCTGATCCCTTTCCCTGCTTAGAGTAGGGATCCCTGGTGCTGCAGGTACATAGATGAAGTAGGAAGGAATTAGCTAGAGAGAAGGAACTGGACGACTTCAGGTGTACACTAATGCAACTCTAGGGGTGTTAGGAGTTTGGGGATATGGTACAGGAATGATCCACTAATGTATGGAGGATCTTTGTACTGTCATTTTTCAATTCTCTTCATTGAATTCCCAAGCCTGTCTGTTTAATTATCTCATGGGAATGAATGCAACAATGAGTTAAAAATGTTGGGCCTCCCTGGTGGCGTAGTGGTTGAGAGTCCGCCTGCCGATGCAGGGGACACGGGTTCGTGCCCCGATCCCGGAGGATCCCACATGCCGCGGAGCGGCTGGGCCCGCGAGCCATGGCCGCGGGGCCTGTGTGTCCGGAGCCTGTGCTCCGCAACGGGAGAGGCCGCAGCGGTGAGAGGCCCGCGTACAGCAAAAAAAAAAAAAAAAAAAAAAAAAAATGTTTAGGTTTCTTTTGGTGAAAAAAGTTCTTTGAGTTCAGAATGTTTAGGTTAACCAGAAAGTGTTAAAGAATTGAAGGGCTTCCCTGGTGGCGCAGTGGTTGAGAGTCCGCCTGCCGATGCAGGGGACACGGGTTTGTGCCCCGGTCTGGGAAGATCCCACATGCCGCGGAGCGGCTGGGCCTGTGAGCCATGGCCGCTGAGCCTGCGCATCCGGAGCCTGTGCTCCACAATGGGAGAAGCCACAACAGTTAGAGGCCCGTGTACCGAAAAAAAAAAAAAAATGAATAATTCTCATTTTCAAACAGAAGAATGAACTCAGGTAACTGGACTGTGATTTTTTTTTCAATTTATAGTTTGGCTAGGTGTTTTGCCTCACTTTAGCATCTCCTTTATTACAGCATAAAGCCAAAGAAAATATTGACCTATATTTCCATATTACTGTACTGAAACATTTGTTCTTGGAGGAAGAATTGATTGGCAATAATTGTTTCCAATAATATAGTTTTTGCTTCCAATATTAGATAGTCCCAGAAAAAGCATTTCACTCAGATCTAAAAGTTTGGTAAATTATAGGTTATACATTTTATTTCAAGAATATAATGTTAATATTCATCAGGCACCATTCCTGAAGACTATCATTTTTCAGCCACAAAGAAAGTAGGACATTTTAGAAGTATTTATTTCTATGTACTTATTTCATAGCAAGACTTCAAGTAAGTCACTGTACATTATAAAACAATTAGTGAGTTCTTATAGCCAGCTAGATAGAAAATGTCAGTTCTTATGGACTTTTCCAGAGCGGATAAGCATGCTTAACTTTTTCTTTTCAAAAATTAAGTAGTTTTTGTCATCACATATGGTTAAAAAATTTAAGAATTTAGTGTAAGATCTTTTGTCTGTATACATTTATTAACTAGAGGTATGTGGCTTGGGCATCATAAACTGAGTTGGTATATTCTTTAAACTTTCTGCCTCCACTTTTGTCACCCAACTACTATATGGCATGTTTTGCATATGCTATAAACCTTCAATGAAACTTCTCTTTCAAATTTAAAAGAGCTTTCTAAGTGCTAAATAATATAGGTATCATAAGTGTTGCGAGAAAAGAAGATCATCAGCAGAAATGCTGCCTAGAAGATAAACTTGAAAACTTAATTAGCACACCAAACAATGTTAGTCCATTTCAATCTTAAAATACATAACTTGCTTTTTTTGAAAGCCAGTGGTTTACAGAAAACTTATTCAACAAGTATTTCTTGAGACTGCCTCTATATCTAAGGAACTCTCTTACGTTTCAAAATTCTCAGTTTCTATAATTCTACACAGAATATTGAAATTGAAATTTTCCAATGCTACTGGCTGTGAAAAGCCTAATTTGATATAATCCACTTAATGTTCACTTAAGATCAGTGAATCAACCTGACTACAAGACAAAACACATGAAGAAAATAGTCATTTTTAAAATATGGTTGAATCATGAATCACAATTGCTAAAGCTAAACTGTGGTTTAAGATCCCTGGAGCCCATTATACCTAAGGGGACTTTATTCTCTCCACTAAAGACTAAATGGTAAAGAAATTTAAATTTACTGAATGTACTATCACGATAGCAAAGTATCAACCCCTTTCAGCTTCTGCATCTGTATTAAAGACAGAGTCTGTCCTAATAGCAGCTAAGGCACTGCTATCCAAGGCAAGATTAACAAGGGATGGGGTCCTACCTCACTCATATCACTGTCATAAGTGGTAGACTTAGCATATTAGAATTCAGATTAAAATATACCTAATAGTGTTTAATTTGGAGAATAGTACCTTAATTGAAACTTTAGTTACTATCCACTGTAATTTGCTTTTAAATTGTTTAATGCAGCACTGACGTTATAATTAGAAAAATTAATCTGAAGAAACAACGTGCTCTAAAGGCTATATTTTGTTCTATGTCTTAAATAAAATGAAGAATAAAAATTGAATTAAAAAATGTGATAATGGATTTTTTAAAAAAATAAATGATTTTGCTTGGGTGAGGAGGCTTCAGTAGATGATTGTCTGCTAGATTGCTCTATGTTGTTAAAGATAATCAAGAGATTAGTGCATTGGCCACCATATTTTGAAATGCTAGTGGGCTAACAGAACGTTGTATTTAATCTAGTGTTCATGATGAATGTTGGGAATAAAATGGCATCATTTGAAGAATAATTAGAGGCATATATAATGAGTCATGAAAGAGAAGCACATCCATATTGAGAAATATAAATTAGCTTTAGATGACTAGTACGAGACTTCTATGTAAAATGTCCCAGGACTTCCTGCTTCTTAAAAGATGACAATGGCAAATAGATTATAAAGAGCTGATATATGTGAAATATATACCACTGAATACAGAAGCCTAAAGTCTCTTGCTAAAGAACTACTATAAATAAAAAAGGACTAAATCCCTGGCAAGGTACAGCTAGGCCAGAGTTTCCCAACCTCGGCATTATTGACATTTTGGACCAAATAATTCTTTGTTGTGGGAGCTGTCCTATGCACTGCAGGTAGTTTTGCAGCATCCCCAGCCTTTCTCCACTAGATGCCAGTAGCAACATTCTTCCAATTATGACAATCAAAAATGACTCTAGACATTTCCAGAAGTCTCCTGAGGTACAAAATCACTCTCAGTCAAAAACTACTGACTTAGACCCTAAATATTTCCACTGGAGTGAAGGAGAAGTTTAGAAAAGGAAGAATAACCACTACCCCAAAGATATCCACAAAATAAATGCTATGGAAGAACAGAAATTATTACCTAACCTAGAGATATGCAACTCTCCCTTATTTAAAATGACATCCATGGATTATTTAAAAGCGTCTCTGATGGACTTGCTTGGGCCTCCTTCTTTTTGAAGAAAAGAGCTACTTTTGGTGTCTATGAGTAATAAAAACAGAAGCCATCAAGGTCAGCAACTTTCCATTCATTCTAGCCCCAAGTGAAGTCTTTTGTTAGTGCCATCCTGACTAATGCGGATGAAAGTGCCAGAAGAAATTGGGATGAATTCATCAAAATATTTAGTTATAATTTGACAAATGTAAACATTTTTCATGCTTTAGTTATTCACTGTTATCAATTAGCCATTTTTCCCCCACCATGAGATACTAAGATGAATGTTTGAGGTTGGCAATAAGGGTAGACAGTGTTACCCTTTATTAAAAATAAAAACAGGGAGAAAAAAAAATCCTAATGAGAACATATTATTCTTTGGTACAGTCTGAAATGCCTTATGTCTGAAGCTTAGTCATTTTTTTCTACCTATGAAAAAGTAGGCAAATAATAGTATGACCAAGCAAAATGCTAGAAAAAAAGAAAATGTTACTTTGTGTCAAAACATGGCTGTAATTAGCAATCAAAATTTACTGCATTTTTTCTGAAAGTTTTAACAAGGAGTATCTTTGGTTCTCTCTGTCTCAGATTTTGGAACTACTCCACCTACCTTTTCCTTGGCAACCTCATGTTGCTCATCTAAAGAAAAAAATAATAAGATAATTCATGAAATTATTTATTTTCCTTCACTCTTGAAAGCTTGAGGAAGAATTTATTTTATTCTGTAATTTTTTCTTGGCTTCCATTTACTAGCAATTTCCACACGGTGAAATCCAGGTGTTTTACATAGAATTTCTTTATTATTGTAGACACCCAAAATAAATTCCATCTGCTTGGGCTTTATAAAACCATGGATTACATGTGTTCCAAGCTCAGTTTATTTCATTCCATGACTAAATATTCATTGGACAGTTTTAGGGTAGAAATGTCCAACAAAAAATATACGGACAGATCAGAGGAACATATTATTGCCTACTGAACACAATTTTGCATGCTTAACTACCCCATCTATTCTGTTGTTTTCATAAACCTAGTCTAGCCCAGTCATTTTTAATTTACTTCCATCCCTTTCTCATTCTTTTTAGGCCATCTCCCAAATTAGTCACTTTAGAAATCATAGCCAACTCAAGATGATTTATGAGAAATACACAGATAGGGAATCGTGTAGTCAGCAAGGTGATTAATTTTTGGATGTAATAATTTGCTACTTCTTGAAATAATTCATTTTCTTAATAAATGTAGTTTTCTTTCTCTGTCACTTTTGATCTAATTCAATATATCTCTCTTGCTATGTTTACCAAGGATCTAAATTTTTCCATCATGAAATAAAATCACAATTATTTGGATTATTCATGCTACTTTGGGAGATTTTTCTTATTATGAGTTGCTTTCTATATAGGTGAAGTATTTATTTGGCACATTGAATAAACAAAATTTATTTCAATTATCCAAATATACCTTTAGATATATGTATTTAATGTATATGCTCAGATTTTTGCATTATCTCAATATTTATGAAATCGTAATCATTTCCAAAATGTCCCTTGTACAAATGATAATGTCTTTCCTTGTATAAGTGGATTTCTGATTGATCCTGGAAGGAATGCTGTGCAGTTTTATGATGAAATCAGGAGCATATTTGATACTAATAAAATGGTCAATGTTTCAACTCAGGATCTAGACTTTGGATTTTCCTCCAGGATGTAATTAAGAAACTCTCCCCCTATTAAGACAGTGCTGACCTCTAACATGTTTCCAAAACAAAGATAGTAGAATCTCATTTGAAGGAGAAAAATGTGTGTGCTTTGTAGAATAATTCAAACACATGTATCATATAAGCTCTGATGTCAGCATTAACTAATGGGAGATTTTTTTTATAAGCATACAAATAAATGAACATTATCAGAGCAGAACATTTCTTTCTTAATACAAAAAATTATTTTTTATAATTTTATGTGTTTTATGAGACCAATATTCAGTAATAGTCACATTTATTACTTTTCCTTGAGCAGCTTCCTGGGAAGTAATGCATTCAAAATGATAGCATCTGTGATTTATGTACATCATTACATATTTTCTGAAAATTGGTGCATTCAGTTGACTGCAGGCTTAATTTTAAGCTATTAAGAGAATTTTCTTTATGGATGACTTTTTGTAGGAACAAATGAAAAAAAATACAGTTATCTTTTAACTGTTTGGTTTGTAAGAAATAGTTTTATATCTCTGAATGTTGAGTCCTTAGATTATTTGCAAAGCCTTAATGAGTCACAAAGTTCTAGTTGAGGAATAATCTTAGGCTGTTCTTGACCCCCTGGTTTAACTAACAATGTAGTCTTCTACAATTGTCACCTTACACTGAATATTTTGAGAATCATATCTTTGCTATGGACTCTGCCAGGTGCTTTGTCTATTACTTCATTTCTTTACTTTCTCATCCCCATTCTAACTTGCTTAGTCATGATGAATAACATATTCTGAACTCAGCGCATCTTCTAGGCAGCAATCCAGTGACTTCCTCCCCTCAGGTTATTTGCCCTGAGTATATTCAACATTCACTTTTCTAAGCTCTGTGTTTTCTGAGGACACTCAAAAAGTCTTAAATTTGTGGAGAAAATAATTCCACTGAGCAAGTATCAGCAAAGATAAGCGCTTTGCTATGAATTTTTCATACAAGATTATGAACCCTTTGTTGATAAGGGCTGTGTTTTATTTATTTGTTGGTCCCCAGAAGTCTGCCATCATGTGCCTGGCACATAGCAAACAATGAATTGAGTGAGCTTGTTGGTATGAACATTTTTGTGAATAATTTGTTTCCTTTACAAAAAGACATTAATTATTTTCTGCAATATTAAGAATTGGTATTTGTAATGTTAAAAATGCCTTCTCGAAATTGTTTTTCCAGCTTTTAATCTTTGGACAAAATAGGTATTATCTATGTTTCATATATTGGGCAAATCAAGGCACTTGACAGAGGATACAATGAGGAATGATAGGATCATTTGTTGTCAGTCAGTGCTTCATTGTGTTGAATGCTAACATGGTATTCTCTAAGTAGCCTTTTAAACTTCCTCTAATAACATTATGATCTTTGAAAACAAACTTTTGAAAAGTGTTCCTGGAAAAGATGAGCAGAAAGTATCAGACATTGTTATCTGTGTGCTTTTGAGAATATTATTTTATATATCAAATAATGTTAGAACAAGGTTAAATAGTTTCTCTAGTCTACCTAAAGTTGGCATTACAGTTCAATGTCAGTATTCTTCACCAAACATATTTTTTGTTAAATTATGTATTTGAATAAGGATGCAGTCAAAATACTTGCACATGTGCTTTAGATTACTTAATGTCACCAGTTAATTTAAGATGATATATCAGGGTGATTTGTACTAGTAAGATAATTCCAGATAAGAAAAATGCCGCTTCCCAAACTAATTTTTTATTCATATTTGGACTCCTCATTCTTAAATTGATATGGTAGATTAAAAATAAGTAATCAAGGACTTCCCTGGTGGCACAGTGGTTAAGAATCCGCCTGCCAATGCAGGGAACATGGGTTCGATCCCTGGTCCAGGAAGATCCCACATGCCCCAGAGCAACTAAGCCCATGTGCCACAACTACTGAGCCTGTGCTCTAGAGCCCGTGAACCACAACTACTGAGCCCACATGCTACAACTACTGAAGCCCGCGCACCTAGAGCCCGTGCTCCACAACAAGAGAAGCCACGCAATGAGAAGCCCATGCACCACAACAAAAAGTAGCCCCCACTCGCCACAACTAGAGAAAGCCCGTGCACAGCAACGAAGGCCCAATGCAGCCAAAAATACATAAATAAATAAATAAATATAAAAAATAAAAATAAGTAATCAATACAGTGACTTCATAGAAGACTGCTCATATATTTCATAAGAACTTTGGAAATCAGACTTTCTCTTCCAAGTTGTAATCATGATTTTTCGTTAAAAATTCATATTCAGTATGGAGGGAAAATATGGGGCAGTTATAAATTTGTCTGAAAATATATTATATTCCTAGTATTCAAGAACATCTTAGTAGTAATAGTAGTAGTAGTCATATTATTCCGTATTCATTCCCATGGTCGGTTTAAAACCAACATCGCCTATTTTCTTGGATTATGCTCTCCCATCTTTGTAGTAAAAGTTGGCTGAAATGGAAGGTTAAAAAATAAAACAAAACAAAGAGAAGATTCATCAAAACTGGATACAGAATTTCCCAAAGAAATCTAAGGGTATTCAATGAGAGTTGATTTTTTAAAATACTGTCCCAAGTCATCAGTAATTCTTAGACCATAACCTGCTTCTTTTTTACTCTCCTTTTATTTTTTGAGACAATAACCATAAAACCCAATATGGAAAGTGACCCTATGGGTGCAACCACAAAGTTTCAGTGAGAAAATCATTGTTAAATTACTTGCAAGAATCTCCAAATTCCTGGTACCAACAGTAGACATCAGTGTCCTCCACAACTCCAGTTACATCCAGGTCAAGCCAAAGTAAGATTTTAAAGACTCTAAGCACTGAAAAGATTATGGTGCCTTCCCAGATAACACTTAGAGCACCAGGAAGGCAAAATAAAAATTTTAAACAAATAAGGCAACATAATTTAAGCATATTTTTAATGATTGATTAAATATTGCATAAACTCAGTGCAGAGACAAAATATTCCTTTACCTGAGACCTTATGGCTGCTGGGAGGGTTTCTTTTAATTATCCCTAGCACACTAAAACAAGGAAGACTTATTCTAGCTAGAACTATCTATTAATTTGATTTGTCTCAAATATATTCTGTAATATATGTTATGTTTATGCTTTCTAGGACCGCTAGGATTATACTGTGTTCCAAGAAATGTTTTTGTTCTCCTTTGCTTTACAGACTCTCTTTCAAACCTCACTAGTAGCACAACGTCCTCTATTTCTAACCAATAATTTAGAAATTACTGCTGGATCCTGGGAATGAGGGGTTGCAGAGGGATAGAAAAGCTTGAAGTATTTCTTATTTTAATATTTTCAGTTAATTTCACAGCTTCCCACTAAAGCCTTAAGGTTAAAAGGCAAGGATTATTGATACCTTGCCTCTCTTTAGGCTTGTTATCTAGAAGATTGTATCTTTTGGCCTTTTAAAAATAAGAGTTTCCTGTCTGCAATATCATCCCCTAAGGGAAGTTTGTCATACAAAGCAATTATTTGATTTGCTAATGCCCTTAGAAATTTCACATATTCTTAACAATGAAAACGATTATTTAATGGGGAAATTTTAAATAGAAACTATCTTTTAGTTGCATTACAAACTCCTAAAGTGAACCATGAAAAAGAAAATATGCCAATAATTGTATGATGGGAACATAGGCCTAGTTCTGGGTTTTGTTTTGTTTTTGATACTAGACTCAGATTCCTTAGGTGAGATTAGGATTGGGAGTTTTAAAATATGTTTGTTTGTGTGTGAGTGGGGACAAGAGACAACAGAGAAAGAAAGCTCTTTAACTTTCCTAATGCTGAATATCTATGTTTCCTAAATAATCAGCTCACTGTCCTACTGCTCTATCTCAAAATCAATTATCTTCAACCTCATCATGCTTCTCTCCCTTTACCTCCACAAATTCATTGTAATAAACACAAGGAAGTCATTTTAAAATAGTGTATTATATAATTCCTAGCACCATGATCTTTATTCACTGAAAAATTATGAAGAGCTATGAATTTTTAATAGCAGAATTACAAAAATTAAGTTTTTTCCCAGTCAATAGTAAACACTAGCTGGGAACCACCAGTGCTATGCAAATAGCAGCTACAGTGAACAAATAATTCCTCCGAGGTTTTGTAAACTTTTCAATTTGGTTAATTGAACAATAGAGTTATGTGTTCACCCTGACTCCCCAAACTCAGTAGGAGATTTAATATGAGTGCATTTGTCTTGCACGTTGCAAATAAGAAGTGCCAGATAAATGCACCACGATAATAATAATGATGAGCTGCAGTGAAGCTTAGTGTCATTTAATTATATCTTAAGAGTTGATTTAGCAAACTTTCCTCTTTTCATTAACATCAGGAATCATATATTCACACTAGGAAACAAACGAATGTCACTAACGAAACAATTTTGTTCAAGTAGCATACTTTCAAGTCAATTCTTCAAAGGCATATAATGGAGCATACTTCATACAGTGTTGAACAAGATTATATAAGCATTAGTCCTCCCTGACTTCAAGTAAGACCACACCCTAAGCTCACTAGAAAAAACTGAAATACGTCCGTTTTCTAAAAGCTGAGATAAAATATGATTCACTGGTACCTCTTGTTAACTACAACAGTCAGGTCACACATCATCACTTGCAGTATAGTGACTTCTAGGGTATACCTATATCTACTTTACCCTTCTTTTCACCCGTACTTGGAAATAAAATCTGTATCTAATCAATAGCACCTACTAAGATGATGTTTCTAATTTACTGAGAAACCAGTTAAGTATTTGCAGAAGAAAAAAGAAGTCTTACATATGCTACTGAAAATCATGAAATTAAGTGTAGCATTTACCTATACCATTTGGGGGTGGAAAATAAGTTTAGAAACTCTGATACAATGCCAAGAATCCATAAAGATGGACTGTAATAGCAGTTACAGGTGCAAAACTGAATGAAAGTACATTCATAACAGGTTTTTTTTTTTCATTTATCTTAAGTTCAATTTGAGAGTGGTTTTATTTTCATTGTTTTGGACTCTTAAAGATTTGTGACACAAGAGGAAAAGGATTTGATGATTACTGATAAAACTATACAGTGTTGATTATTCTTCTTGTTCATTGTTCTTCTGTTTCCTTAGAGCATGAATTCTCTGTGGGCTTAGCATTTGCCCTCTTATATAAACCCTAAGGAGAAGAAAATGATGTCTTGTTCATAGTAGTTGCTTATTAATGGCTTTCTGTGAGGTTTCACTGTGGGGAAAGGAATTAAAAACTTAATAATCCTGCTAGTTCTGAGCAGTTTAGAGCACAGGAGATATTTAAAGTTTTATGGCATTCTCCTGGGATGCCATCATCTCTTTGGCTTTCCTCACATTTAAGATTTTAATTGCCTCAGTGTTTCAATAACAATTACAGCCTATTCAGAATTCTTCTTTTCATGATCTGACAGCTCTGAGTTTTAAATTCTGGGAATCTTTCCTGAAGTAGGTTATATTTGTTCTCCAAAGTCTCAGAGGAATATCACTCTGTGCACTATGCGATCAATTTCCCATTTACTTGCTTTGGAGCCATCAGTCTTTTACCTGATTCTGTATATTAAGCAAGCAAAGCTTTTCAATGTTTCCATTTCCTTTTGTGCCACTAATCTAACAATGTACTGACTTGATCACTTGATTTCTTAGTCCACATCAATCCAAATAAAATGTATTCTGCTTTTTTTGGCATAAATTTAATTCAATTCTTATTCATGCTTCTTCAAATCCAATAAAACTTCTCTATTAAGATGGATTGTGACAATGTACAACTTCTAATTTTTTCCCATTTTGAGCCTGATTTTCCCATTTCTATCAAGGAGAATGCCAGAAAAAATGAGTTAAATAAATTAAAGGTTTTAAACCCATTGACCTAACAAGGAGAACAAGACTTCGCCTGCTACATCTTGTGATTCTTCTGTTCCTTGCCTCTATTCTCTTCTAGTCATTTTTCTGAGGCTCTACTTTTTGCCCATGCCATCACCCTCACTCTTCTACCTTTCCTGATATATCACAATCATCCCTACTCCTCACACTTTGATCCTGTTTGCTCATGTCTCTGCCCCTATAATAACTGAACATTTTCCCCATGCCTCTTATATTAACTGTATTGATTAACTGTATGTTTTCTATTGCTGTGTAACAAATTACCAAAAACCTAGTGGTTTAAAACCATACCCATTTATTAGTTCACAGCTTTGTAGGGCAGAAGTCCAGGGACCTCCCCTGGATTCCCTGCTTAAGTTCTCAAATGGCTGAGGTCCACGTGTCTGCTGGGTTGAGCTCTTATCTGGAAGCTCTGCAGAAGAATCTGCTTCCAGGCTCATTCAGATTGTTGGTGGAATCCAGTTCCTTAGGGCTGTACGACTATAGTCCCTATTTTCTTGCTGGCTGCCAGCCGTAAGCCACTCTCTGCTCCTCGAGGAAACCCACATTCCTTGTCACATGGCCCTCTCTATCTTCAAAGCCAGCAACTGCATATAGAATCCTTTTCATGCTTCAATTCTCTTCATTTACAAACTAGAGAAAATTATCAACTTATAAAGCACTAATAGGATGAGATTAGGTCCACCTGGATGATATCTCTTGCTGTATAAAGCAACAAACTCATGGAAGTGATATCTTATATTTACATGTTCCAGTCACACTTAAAAGGAGGGGATTATGCAAGGGTGAGTGTCACTGAGGTCATTCTAGAAGATTTGCCTACCATGCTAACCCACTATCATGGAAAGCCTTCTAGTGCCTTTCAAAAATTTTTGATTGATATCCACAGTATTGAAATACATTGTAGTGTGAAACTCGGAACACACACATACACAGTTTCACAAGAGTATTCTTACTGTGTGCAATAAATGATGTTATTTTCTATTTCATAAAAAGAAAAGATTGCTTTAACCTACTAAATTTAGGGCAAAACTTTTTTTAGCCAAATTGGGAAAAACAGTCACTTTTGTTTCTCTTTTTGGAAACCCATTTGTAATTTTGGTGATCTGCAAAATTGACCTATGAAAATTGGAATGAGATAACATTTGAAGTGAGCTCTTTTATTTTTAATAGTAACTTATCCTATTCTCCTTTTATATTAGTATTTTTGCCATGTGCACATGGAATTACTTTTCATGTAAAGAAAGAGGATTAGGAATTCAATACGTAGATTGTTGTATTTAGGTAGGAGCATTTTATTCTGTGTAAAAACCACCATACGGCCTACCAATATAAATGACTTTTTCAGTAGTTATTGTGGTAGTCACTAGATGGCAGATGTGTATTGCCCAAAATAAAAGGTGCCCACAGAAGGGAGTCTATTTATTAAGTATTAGAATTCTACCTCAGACATTCTATGGAATCTTGAGATTGTTCAACAATAAAGCAAGACCTAACATGGTATAATTTAATGTCCTCCAGTTTTCTTTGAGAAATATTTATAATAGCTTTTTCTTTTATTTTAAGCTATGGCTTTTTAATATACTCATCTTGCAACCCCAGCACTATAAATGGATTTGGATCTGCTAAACTTGAGACTGACAATTTTTTTCCAATAACCTTGTAACCAAATGAAAAACTGGCATAGCATGAATCCTTCAGATCCCAGTTAATTGTTACTTCTTTAAAAGGCATATTTGACCAACCAATATAAATTAAACTCGCTCCTAGCACCCTATCCTTTCCTTTCTTAGCACCAATCACAACCTCCAATGATATGGAATTGGTGTGATTTTTCATACAAAGTCTGTTATACGCAATAGACTTTCTTCTCCATACAAAAAAAGGATGTCTGTTTTGCCTGTCACCATGTCACCAGCACCTAGCATAGTGCCTGACACATAAAAGGCCCTCAATTAAGGCTTAGGCAATAAATTAATGATGGATATGAGCGTGGATTCTTTTCTTTTTTCCTCATGAAGTGCTTTTTTGTTAGAGACCTTGCTTTTTCTCAGGGAGTACCAAGGCTAAAGTGAATCACCTTTACTGTCGTTGCAAAAAGAAGGCAACTACTTTAAGGTATAGTTTCAAAGTCTGCCTGTGCAACTTTTTAATTAAAATGTTGATTTTTTTAAAAAATCCTTTCATGCATATAATTTTCATGGAGGAAGAGAAGAAATATCAAACTGCTAGCCAATGTGTACTTTCTTGAAACTGTATTTTCTGTGATCCATCTGATTTTATATGACTGCCAGTTCCCTCATTTAACATCAAAGGTTACTGCCACAGATATTGGTCTGTTGCATTTCTTATGACTCAATATGAATTTCTTGGCAAGGAAAGCATGAGTCTTTGAAAGTATATATAATATATATAAGTATATATAATATCAGCATAATAAATGTTTCATTTCACTCTAGCAGTTTATACTGGCAGGTGATTTTGTACTCATTCATAATTCTTTTTCTTTTATAATAACATAAGTAATATAATGAAGCATTGAATTATTCCTTGAAGTGGAATATGAATTATGCTGAGCGTAAATAGGACTGACATGCTACTCTAAATCATTATGAATAGATGTGAAGGCATGTGATTGCACCTGCCTTTGTCAATAAAAAACTGCATTCTGTCATATTTTAAAGTTTGATGGACATAATACACCTTCCCTAATTCACTGGCTCTTCATTTTATTATTGTTGTTTTATTAGAATAACAAATTCCCTGCTGAACTAGAGGCCTCAAGAATGTTTTGCTGATGAGCTTTGAATCCATATAAAGACTTCAAATAGATTGGACATGCTCATTTTTTCTACATCTGCTTGCCCTGATTTTTTTGAATTTGAAAGTAAAAATAACCCAGTTATTTGACTCTTTTATGCTCATTTCAAGATTTAAGAGCAAAAAAGAATTGTGATCTGTTAAAATCGGTTTGCATAAATACACTCTCCAGTTGGCTTAATCCTCTTTAAAACAGGCTGGGGCTTCCCTGGTGGCGCAGTGGTTGAGAGTCCACCTGCCGATGCAGGGGGTGCGGGTTCGTGCCCCGGTCCGGGAGGATCCCGCATGCCGCGGAGCGACTGCGCCCGTGAGCCATGGCCGCTGAGCCTGCGCGTCCGGAGCCTGTGCTCCGTAACGGGAGAGGCCACAACAGTAAGAGGCCCGGGTACCGCAAAAAAAAATTAAATAAAAATAAATAAATAAAATAGGCTGGATTATAGTACCATCTTATGCTGAAATCTATAGTTTTTGGTAATCCAGTCAAAAGAAAAGTAGTAACCAAATGATCACGTATAATTTATTTAAAAAATTATTATATGGTAATAAATTGAAATGTAATCAATCAGTGCTTTAAAAAAATAAGATTTTAAGATTTGTCCAGGCTGTTTTTTTCTAGAATTTATTAAAAACAACCAAACCAAACAAAAAAGAGTTCAACTGCTGTTGTATATATAGAGAAATTCAAACTGTCAATGAATACCAGCCAGCCACCCTAACTTAACTCAGAAAAAAATCTCCAAGAACTAGTTATCCTTAAAACTTCAACTCAAAAAGCTCAAGACTATTTTTGAGTGCTTACTATATGTATGCTTAAAAAATGATGAAGTGATAGAAACTTCTTAAAGGAATTTTTACTCAAAATATTATTACAGACATTTAAATTAAAAACATATCTATCATATTTTATAAAGATGTATTAATAGTGCATTGTTTCAATGGGACTATAACCCTAAAGATCTAAACATCACTTTAAAAACCTGCAGAAAAGGCCCATCAGTTTGAAAGCATGTGCTTTTATAGTAAACCATCATGATTGTTCAGTTACCACTTTCCCTTGAATGGATTGCCAAAAGCTAACGATTTCAGCTCAGGATGGTACTATAATCCAGAGGATTATAAAGAAGATGAAGTTGACTGGAGAGCGTATTTATGCTGAACCTGCTACTAAAGAGTGATTTTTTTCACTATCAGAAATAATTTCTCCTTCTGACTGTCCATTTATTCCCATATTTCAGTTCATGGCTTATGTGAGTGATTTTCTTTCCCTACCTGTGTAAATTCTGAGTGTTTGTGTATCTCCTCATTTGAGTATCATGGAAACCCTGTTGATTTCAGTTCTAGTCAGGCTTGAATACCGTCAATTCAGTCTTTCTGTCAACTTTGCCCTTTTTTTGAAAGTAACACTACTTATACATAAATGTATTATAACCATTTCTAACTGGCATGCCTCCCAATCTTTGAAGACAAAGAAAAAACTCTAGATGAAATAAAAGTTTATTGTGAGTTGTTTCATTACGAATATATTGTATTAGAGTTGCATATTAGGAAATCAATCAACGTTAACTAAAATAGTTTGGTGCCTAATCATGTGACTCTGACCATGATTTTAAAATAATTAGATGATTCTATTGACTAATTTTAGAAAATGCACTTACTCACTAAATCAACATACCTCTTTAATATCTGCCAATCATTTAGCTTTTTACAGAGCAATTTCACATTTATCAGCTTTTTGGCTACACACTAGATTTAAAAAGGCACAGAAGGATTAAATGAGTTGCCCAAAGTTATAAAGTTCAGAAGTAAAAGCTGTACTCAACTTTCTATCTTTGGACTGCAAAACTCAGTGCTCATTCAAATGCAGCATACTTCTGTCTTCCTTTAATAACAGTTAAAGTCAGCTTATCCCAGTATTTTACGCACCTTATCTTAAAGGTTTAGAGACATAATGTCCTCCAAAAGTTGGTTACCTGACTCAAAAATTTTAGCTTCACGTGAAATGGACAAAAGACTTTCTATGCGTACTTAACTATGTGACCTAGAGGGAGAAAGCATTATTTGGCAACTCTTAAACTATAATAGAACACTTTATTGCTTGAAAGGAGTCTCTGCTTTCAAAACTACTAGTGCAATTAGTTTTATAGGATGAAAGGCAGTGTCATCATGTGGATCACTTGGGTTAATCCTAGTGCACCAAAGCTAAAAGCTATCTTTCTTGCTATTTAAAACCTTCCTAGTGGAGTTTTATTTTGCCTATAATTGTGTCAATTATGCTAAATTCAAAAACTGTATTAAACTAATAATCTAGGACTGTTGGTTGGTGGGATTATCTCCATACTACTTGTTTGAATACATAAACTAGTGTGTTTTCCAACAGAACAAAATTGCCTTCTTTACATTTTTACTCTAGTCATGGAAGTGTTACTTGTATCTAAAACTCACTTTGTCCCCTTGCTATTGTTGTCAGTAAATTAAATGATCAAGAAAGCAATTGTGAGATTTAACAAAGTTTTGCATAAACACTAACTTATGTTTGAGAATAGCCCTGCCAGCTATTCCTGAAGAGTTAGTCCCTGAAACAGTATGCATAACACAACCATGTGGGGCTTCCAGACGTACAGGAATTAATACAGATTGGAAAACAATTTTCTTTCCCCTTCTTCCTTCTGTTCCCTTCCTCTCTCTCTTCCTCCCTCCCTCCTTCCCTTTCTCCCTTCTCTTTTTCTTCCTCTCCTTCCTTTCTTCCTTTTTTCTTTCTGCCTCTCTGCCTGACTTCCTTTTTTTGAATATTTGAAGAGTGAGGTGTTCAGGAATGCATTCCAAAGTAGCTTTCTACTGCATTTAATTGTGTAGTCTATGACATTTCCTTCACTTCTTTTATTTAAAGGGAGGATATGAGACATCGGTACTAAACATTATGCATAAACTAGTGAGACTTTAAACATCTGTGACTTTTAGAGGCCCTTTGCTCTTGGTAAGGCTCAGCATCAAAGGACTGGAAAGAGAATAGACTTGCTTCTAATCTTGGCACCAACAAAAATTAACATAAGGACATTAGATAAGTCATTTATCTCTTCTGGATCAGTTGCTTCAACTGTCAAAACAGGAAGTTGGATGGTCTTTCAGTGTTCCCTTCAATACCTTTCCTGAGAGTGTACTTATTAGACATAGAAATTGACAGGTACAATGTTCAACTTGGAGAATGTAATAGTTTCTTATAGGAATCAAAGAACCACTGTAAGGGTTGGTGGTACAAAGTGAAAGAGTATAGACACTGGAATGAACAATTTTGAAACTGAATCCATCTCGACCACTTACTATCTATATGTGATATTTTAACATCTCAATTTATTTTTTAATTTGGTATTGCATTGTTGTCATGGCCAAGATTAAGTGAGAAAAACTATATGAAGTATTTCTCACAGCATTTGGCATATAATAATAAATTAGTAAATGGAAACAATTATTATGCATCCCCTTTTCATATTCTTTATTTATAAATTTATTTATATTTTATTTACTTATTTTTGGCTGCTTTGGGTCTGTTGCTGCGTGTGGGCTTTCTCTAGTTGCTGGGAGCGAGGGCTACTTTTCATTGTGGTGCACGTGCTTCTCACTGCGGTGGATTCTCTTGTTGCGGAGCATGGGCTCTAGGCACGCGGCCTTCAGTAGTTGTGGCACGTGGGCTCAGTAGTTGTGGCACGTGGGCTTAGTTGCTCCGCAGCATGTGGGATCTTCCCGGACCAGGGCTTGAACCCGTGTCCCCTGCATTGTCAGGCAGATTCTTAACCACTGCGCCACCAGGGAAGTCCCTCATATTCTTTTCATGCTGAGAAATTTCTGCAGGGATTACTCCATCAGGAAGATCCTTTACTCTCTCTACATATCTTAGGGTGACAAATGGTGACTTAGATACTAATATTTCCCAGGGTATATCACAATGACAGATTCAGTGGCATGAACTTTATAAAGTTCTGTACTGAGATTTTCTCTACTGCCAGATGCAAAATATCAAGCCAAAAGGTACGTGGGAAGCTGATGAATAAATTTCCACAAATATTGGCAAGAGCTGAGTACTTGTTTTATGAATGTAAATTCTCAGTTTTTGGCAAGTTAATTGCAATGACCATTTAGATAATTTCTGGCTTTCTCTGAGTAGCAGGTGTTCTCTGGAATCTGTAGAATTTTTCAAATCTATATATATATATGTGATGTAATATGATCGGCTATGGAGGCACTATATATTGCCAACTCTTCTATCTTTGGCTTTTATTTTTCTAAGTTGCTTTTCTATACAGATGGATTTAATTTGGACCAAAATATTTTAGTAATTTAAAATAAGATTGTAAGACTCAAGGAATCTTTCTTTCAATAACAAGTAATGCGGTGACAACTGATTTTATTTCAGAACTCCAATACCAGCAGATGGTGGGAAAAATTGTTTCAATAGAGAACAGCAGTGAATATAAAATTACAAATATGTTATTCAGTAACCTTAAGGATTGAGGTAATTTGGCAAAAGTAGCTTGCAGAATTTTTATTTGTAGAAGAGATGAGTAAAATCTTGAAAGCATTTAGAAATTATACCAATTTATTTTATCATATATTCTCCATTAAAAAATAATTGATAATCAGTGGAAAAAACAAGAATGTAATCTCTACATGGGCAGGGGTCTTTGCTTTATTTACTGTTGTATTCCAAGTGTCTAGAATACTGTTGAGCACATACTAGGCATTAAATAAATGTGCTGAATAATTGAACAATGCCCTGATGAGCACTTAAGCTCTCTGCTTATATTGTCTTTCTAAATGTGTTGGTTTTTTAATCCGTAAAATGTTCTTTTAGAATCTTGATTTGTTATTTACTAGGAAAAACTGCTTAACCTCTTTGAATCTAGCAATTTGTTTTTCTGTAAAATGAGTTGTGGAACTTCAAATTAGGTGAAACTGATTGTCATAGTGCCTGGCACACAGTAGGTGGTCATTAAATGTTTGTGGATTTTGTTTTATTAGCACTGTACCTGCATTTTGAAAAAAATAGGCCCCTAGAACTTTAACCTAGAAATTGTTATTTGTAAAATAAGAAAATAGGACTCCTGTGACAGTTTTTGAATGTAACAATAGAAGTAACAATACCGCCTATGATTTACTACTTAAGAAGAACAGGGGCTTCCCTGGTGGCGCAGTGGTTGAGAGTCCGCCTGCCGATGCAGGGGACACGGGTTCGTGCCCTGGTCCGGGAAGATCACACATGCCGCGGAGCGGCTGGGCCCGTGAGCTATGGCCGCTGAGCCTGCGCGTCCGGAGCCTGTGCTCCGCAACGGGAGAGGCCACAACAGTGAGAGGCCCACATACTGCAAAAAAAAAAAAAAAAAAAAAAAAAAAAAAAGAACAAATGTCCATGTTGATGCATATATTTTTGTTAAACAAATGCATAATTTAGTCAGCATCATATGCCGTTTGGAAAAATAAAGCATTATTTAAATGCCATTTCTGTGATATCATGAAATACTGAGCCCCTGAAATGAGAAAAAAGAATAAAGTACTCTCATTAACCTATTTCCCAGCATAATTTCAAAGGTCTATAAAATCACATATGAGGTAAAGGGGTCACACCGTACCTCAGTGAGGATTAGCACAAAATACATTTTCCTTTATAAATTTGCTGAGTGAACAGAGGTTTCCAGTGAAAAATTAATACATTTAATCAATGCAAATTTTCAATATATTAAGTCACTGTTAAAAATTATGCCCAGTCATGCACAATGGAACCACTTTTGAATTTACAGCTACTAGAGAAATGCATAGCAAACTTAAATATTGTAATATGCATACTGCATGGGAAGCTGTCAGAAAACCTTATTTACAGTCAGTCACCTTCCTCTAAATGATCACATTGTTGTCCTGCAAAATTTTTAAGACCTTTACCAAATTAGAGCCATGCCCTGTATTTAATGAATCACCATGATTGCATCTCCCTCGATAGCTTAAATGAGAGAGTTCAAGTTGTTGTAAGCTGTTGTTAAAGTGGAGAGGGTATACTGATGAAAAGACTTTAATGAATTGGTATTTGAAATGTGGTTCACTCAAGGAGACTACTTTTCTCAAAATACACTGTCATAATATCCACTGGGAAGAAAGCTATCAAAGAAGAACGAGGCCTAGATAAGTTTACGGTATCTAGAAAGATCAATTTTTTTCTAGAGAAAATACATTGTCTTCGTCATATTAGAGATGGCTAAAATAATGTTTTGTGTTTTGTTTTTCTTTTTAACAACGGGACTGGTGGCATATTACAGTGTTAAAAATAAAAACTGGGTTGGGCATAAAACAATGAATTCTGCCATCTTTGAGAAAACTAAATATTTTTCATGCTATATAACCTGAAAGCATATCTCATTTGTAGTTACAATTTCTTTTGAAAAACTTTCAAACATACACAGTAGTAGAGACAATAGTATAATGATCCTTCATGTACCCATCACCCAGATTTAATAATTAATAAGGTTTTTCAATGCTTGATTCATCTATCCCTTTTTCTTTCTCTCTCACTCTCTTTGTTGAATTATTTTAAATCATTTTGCTTTACTTCAGCATGCACTTCTAAAATTGTGGGTATATTCTTACATAACCATGATGTAATTACCATACCTAACAATTTTAAGAATAATCCATTGGTACCATCTACTATTCCAGTCCATATTCACATTTTCTCAATTGTCTCAGAAATATCTTTTTATATTTTTCTTCTTAAATTTACTTTAACTTTGGATGAAACTGTAGAATAGCATGGTGATATTTTACCAAAGTTGCCTACAGTTGGTCTATATTACACTATGAATCTATGTGATAGAAAACTGTCTCTACTGTACATGAGTGGGTGGAACAGTCGTGACTGCCTATATACAGAATAATCTTTCAGTGAGATGTAAAAACTGGTGTTGCTGTTATGAAGCATCTGTTATTTCACAAATTGCTTATTTCTGCCAAATGTGCAGTAATCAATATTTCATAGACTTTTAAAATTAGGTAAGTTAATTCTCCTGCTTGAAAAACATGAATGAAAATATTCAACCACTCAAAGGGGCTTTGAATCATCATGAAATGATTTCAATTTATGAGATTATGGTGTTATGGAGGGTGATAAAATTTGTATATTCATAGCACCTTTCTTTTCATTCCCCAGCCCCAAAATACACACACACACACACACACACACACACACACACACGTACACACTTTGAAATCGTGAGCGAAAGGGTTTGAGGATTTATGTTGGTTTGAACTTCTTGACAGATTGTATTTTCGTAAACTGAGTTGTACAGGATATACTCTGGGAGGGCAATTAGCAGAATTCTTCATGCATTTAGCTAGGAAAAAAGTGAAAACATATCACATGTCATTTGTGGCCTGATACTTTAGCTTTAATGTCACTGAGAGGAGTTATAAAATAGGCAGCTCTGTTTCTCTAAATATTAACACCATCTGATATAAAGTTCACAGAATTGGTGCAAGAAACAGTATTTTCAAAGTTGTCGGATTGCAGTACCATTTTTCTCCATAAATAAATAAAAAGGAAGAAGAGTACACAAAGCAGTAAACAGGTTTTAGTTGAGCATTAGACCACTAAAGCAGAAGTGAAACTTTAGATAACCACGAAACTGGCCAGTACTTCTTATACTTCATTTTTCTGTAAAGTATCCTAGGCATAAAGACTTTTTAAAATCAGAAAATCACAAATAATTTTGTTTTAAAATTTGTGTGCGTCTGGGTAGTCTCCTAAGTCCTTGAGAATGAAATACATATTTAAGAATCATTTAAGGAAGCAGAAAGAAGAGATAGGACAGAATACATGCACATTAATTTGCAGGCTGCATCACGAGAATAATCAAGGTAAAAACCACTTTCATGTTCCTTTCAAATCAAGAGGCTTTCTCAGATGAATGTCATGTCCTACATTTCATTGGCAATAAATAGAAGTAGAATCTGATTGTAACCAAACTTAGCTATTTAGAAGCATCTTACTTGTAAAATAGCATAGAATATTGTTCAACATTTATGAAGAAAACCGGAATCACAGCCTTTTGGAGTCAGAAGGGATAGAGATCCTTTATCACAACCCTTTCATGTCATGGTTGAAAAAGCTGAGGCCCAAATTGGTCCAGTGACTTATCCTAAATCACACATCAACTAAGTGATAAAATCAAGACTAGAACTGAGGTCTCCCACCTCTCAGCCTCGTGTCCTTTTTGCTATACCTCACATATTTAACACCTAGGTGACTGAGTAGTATTAGAATGGTGTATACATTATATAGCTTATCAGTTATACAATTAATTTCAACTTTGGCTCAATTTTTTGAATTTGTGATATATTTTATTTTCACATTATTAATTTGTTATTTAATAGTATTGCTCAATTTTAGTGATTTATATGCATTGTATAACAATAACTTATAAAACAATAGTAGGAGTTGTTTTTTGTAGATGGGGCAGCAGAACCAGCACTAGATGGATCCTTACACTCCAAAGTGGCTTTTTGTTTGTTTGTTTCTCTTCCCTGATTCTGAAGCTGTGAAACGAAGAGCTATTGGAAAGACGAGAAGTTAAGAGTTCATTCGGCTGTCCAGATGTATCCAAGTACCCCGATATTTGGCAATAAATACATCTGGGCAACTGATTGAATTTTTCGCTTTTCACGACTCGACTGGAATCCTCTACAGCCAGAAGGGCCTGCTATATAGCCAAAAGTTTGTGATCTCTTAACCTAATGATATGGGAAGTGGGAGTTGCTTACTGGGGAGGAGACAACAATGTAAATATAAGTGAGAAAACATTTTAGTTTGCAGCTCAATTGAATTTTAAGTATCTTAGCAAAAGATGAAGGAGAGTTTCCCACCCTAGTTTGCAAAATTAAAATCAAACGAACAGAAAATGTTGAACTGTTCCCACCAATGACACTTGTGTGCTTAACTCACCAGTATAAAAGGACTGGATTTTTTATTGTGATTGAGAAGGCCCAGCAAATGCTGGCTCATATTATTAGTATATTATAATATTTTTAAAATATCTAACCTCAAGCCATGGCTACATAACCAAGTCCATCTAAAGTATTTCCCCCAGTCACTCTTTATCCCATTACGCCACTCCATTTTACTCATATCAATTCTTACTATCTGAAATTATCCTACTTATTTGTTTAAATGTTTATTGTCTGTATCTCCTACTAGAATATAAGCTCCCGGAGAGCAGGGACCTGTTCTACTTTGTTTGCTACAGCACCTGGCAGAGCGCCTACCATATAATAGGCAATCAATAAATACTTGAATTCACGAAAGTGCTGTCACACAGAGTTTTCAGTCCTGCAAATCAGTCGGAATTGGTCTCCAACACAGAGATTTAGCATATGGTTTGCTCCGCGAGCTCCCCTGTTTAAAAGCCTTCAATTTATTCTTCTATGTAGATACTCATGTTGAGATAATTCAGAGACAGTTCTGCTGCCACCTGTGGAGAAAGCAGCTTCAAATAGCTGAGCACACTGCCCACAAAGCCAGATTCTCTCGATGTCTGTTACTACTGTCAGGAAGGGGGACATTTACCCTTCTACCCTTCTTGAGTTCTTGTGGCTGGACTAATAAACTTGTCACAAGACAGACTAACAGGAGAAAAAGAAACAAATTTTAATTCATGTATATGAAGCACTCATAGAAATAGGACCTAAGAAGTGGCTAAAGCAGGCAGCTTTTATAATTTTTAGACAAGGAAACAGTAAATTTGTGAGGAGTTGACAGGACAAAGAAACTTAGGCTTTGGGCGCTTAACTAGTGAGGAATCTAAACAGAGTTTGAGCTTGAGATAGTAAATTAAAGAAGTAACAAGGTTTGTTTATACAGACTTCTTGGTCCCAAATTCCCTATCTCTGGCAATAATGATGTCCTACTCCCAAATGCAAGGAGTGCATATGATATTTATTTCCTGCTTTCAGGGAGACAGAAAGGAGGGTCAGAGTGTCCCTCTTGCATTGGCTGTTTCTTAATTTTAATTGAAAATAATCAATATGCCATTGAAGCATATTTGGGGGCAGCCTGACCTGGGACCCAACACTACTATCATGGAGTGATTTTGATAGCTATTTTAACTCTATCAATTTGGAGGCTATTTTGTTTTTGAAGTATTATTTTAGGTAAATGGAATAGGTCTAGCTGTGAAAAACAGGATTTTATATACTGTAGATTTTAGGAGTTAACTATCTTGTAATGTCTCACTCAATTAAACAGTAATCACTCTCATGAAATACGTAAAATGCAAGCAGAAGCATTTAGTAAATACAAATAAGGAGAAACTATTTCATGTTTCATTTTAATTTCAAGTACAAGAGGAACAGTTGAATTTGCTTAAACAACCACTTACATTATCTTGAGGGGGTGGGGGAAGGAAATGACAGTAATGACACTAGATTTGCATTCAAATAGAATAATCACCTTATTACCCGATCTAATGAAATGCCCAAGAGAGACCCAGAGTCTCATCCAGTTAATGCTCCCGGCCCCCAACCTTCATTTACAAAAGTATCTCAGTTTGGAGAAGCTTTGTAACCACCTAGAGGGGTGGGATAGGGAGGGTGGGAGGGAGGGAGACGCAAGAGGGAAGAGATATGGGAACATATGTATATGCATAACTGATTCACTTTGTTATAAAGCAGAAACTAACACACCATTGTAAAGCAATTATACTCCAATAAAGATGTAAAAAAAAAAATCACCCAACATATATAATTGCATATTCAGAAAAGTTAGAATTCTCGATGGCACTTTATGAGGAAATGTCCATTTCTGTGTCTGAAGGGCTACATTCTCAGGCAAACCAAAGAAAGATGCAGTAAGCAAGTTGCTAGCATCATATTATCCTGTGATATAGATACTCAATTTAGTAAGGAACTAATCATTCCCATTGAAGACTGTTAGCTTGAGGCTTTTTGCCTAATATAAAGTAACATTTTCTGGCAAAGCAGATTTCTAAACATTCGAAGGTCATGAAATTGCCTTTCCCAGAGGTTGTTCTAAAGAACATCAATTATCAAATTTCTTAAAGTAGATTAAATATAGGCCTGTCTGAAGGCAGAGGACTGGATTACGTGATCACTCATAACTTTTTCAGCCCTAGGAGTTCTGTGAATTCATAATTGTAGAAGAAATTAACACGTTACTTGAATATAGAAGTTTTGAATTTATTTAACTTCCTAGAATAAATTTCTAAGTGAGCCTAACATGCTTGAAAATCCTGGATTGACTGATAGAAGAGCAGGGGTTTTTTTCTTTATTGTAGAAGAGTTTTTAATCACATTGATTATAACTGGATAGCTTAGCAATTTTTATTAAAACCATAAATAGTTATTATCTGATTTGACTGTAGTTAGCAAAGGTGAATTTTTCATATGACAACTGTATACTTTATTAGAAAATCTCTACAGTACATTTGAAGTTGAAAGAAAAATTCCTACAACATTCATTAGTCCTAAGAACAATTTTTGAATTAAAAGATTTCCCCTCAAAATGCTGTAAATCTGTGCCACATTAATATAGTCTTCCCGGGACTAATTTAAACATTTGTGACTAATTCACTTTTGATCTAGCCATCTGCTGAAAGCTCAGAGGCTATAGTAACCTGAAGGAAGATTTATATTTTAATATTATGAGTCCATAATTTCTGAACAGAGAAAACTGACAAAAGTTAAACCTCTTTGCATATTATCATTCAATTCTTAAACGCTTTATTATAAAAAAATCAGAGAAGAATGATCTCAGTTAACTGTCTATTCAATCATTTTTAACAACATTTAGTGTCAGATGTAGGCTCTTCGGTATGAGAGAAACCAATCTGCTGCATCACCATGATGAGCTCATGGAATTTCCAGAAATCTAATGTAAACTATGTCTTTTTATGGGTTACTGTATACCCCCCAAATTTTATTAAAACATCAAGTAGAAACACTGGCATTTTCTTTTTAGCCTCATCAATATTATGTTTGACCTTGTCTGGGAAAGAAAGAATAAAAAACAGTTTGAGGACAGAAAATGTGACTGAAACATGAACAATCTTTCTTCAGTGTCAAAGGTGGAAAAGGTAAAAATGAACTATAAAAGGTTAGCTTAGAAGGTGCAAGGAAATGTCCAGGGTTTTCAATAAAGTTGTAGACTTTTATCCTCTCCAAACACAATTTGGACAAAATCACAGCCCTCCCTTTATTCTTAGGATATTTTGATGTCACACCTTAAATCACTTCAATTCTCTCCCTTTCCCTTTCCTTCTATCAGCCAATTACTTTGTACCCAGCACTTCACTAAGGAATGTGGGAGTTACCTGGAAAGTACACTTAGATGGTTCTTCCTCTCAAAAAGTTGCCTTTAGGGCTTCCCCGGTGGCGCAGTGGTTGAGAGTCTGCCTGCTGATGCAGGGGACGCGGGTTCGTGCCCCGGTCTGGGAGGATCCCACGTGCCGCAGAGCGGCTGGGCCCATGAGCCATGGCCCCTGAGCCTGCACGTCCGGAGCCTGTGCTCCGCAATGGGAGAGGCCACAGCAGTGAGAGGCCCGCGTACTGCAAAAAAAAAAAAAAAAAAAAAAAAAGTTGCCTTTAGTACACATTTAGTACACATCTGCCTCTGCTGCATTGGACAAAACCCTTTGAACATTTTCCATTTCCTCACCAACCACCTCCTCTCATCTGGCTAGTCCTTTTCTCTTCCCTTCATCCAACTACATTCTAGACCCTTATTGAAATGGTGCTAAGCTCACCAGCAATCAATCTCCTTTTAGACAAACCACACCGTATGCACTCTGTTCCTTCTCAAAATACATTCCCTTGACATTTTCCCTTTTGCCTATTCTTTCCATTTTATTTGCTGCCCTCTCCCTTTATTTTTTTTCTCTAATGTCTACTCTCTACTGGTTTAACAGTTGACTCTTAAACCTAATCCTCAATTATGACTTTACTGGAGTCCAAAATCATGGGGTTTCTTTCCCCTTGTTGTTGTTGTTCTTGTTATTACTTCAAAAAGAGAGCAATATAGACGCTCTTTTATCAGCTAAATTTAATATGTGTAAAACTGAGATAATGTGCAAAACTGATTTCCCTTCCTCATCTTTGTAGTTTTCACAAATGAATTTAATAAGTATTCTATGGACCACAAGGATGGTCATATATCTCCCACCACTTGGATGGCAAATTGGCGTGGAAAACTAGGTATCTCTTAGAGAGAGCATGGTACTGGTCTTCCAAGTGAATCATCACATTATTGCCCAATGAAGGCAAGAGGCGTAGCATGACTAAACTCATGACCATGCAAAACCCTTATACGGTCACTAAGAAGAAGTCAAAATAAAAGCTGTGTGCTGAAGAAATCTTAGCCAGGTCCCATCATAGTCATTCTTAAATTTAGAGCTAAATGAGAATCACACCAATTAGCTATGAAACTAACAAATTCCCAAGTCTAGCCTGCAACCATGTTGGAAGAGTCAAAAATAGCTTTTGTTCTTTTTAATTCATGCCAGCCCTTCTTCCCCACAGTGTTTTTTTTTTTTTCAAAAAAAATTCACTTCCAAGATGATTATTAAAAATGGCTCTTAAGTATTTCTATGAGTGATACTGATTCTGGTAGTTTGAAATTTAGTTCTGAATATAGAGTGGAGATCCTATTTAAGGCCAATTATTTTCAAGTGCTCACACTATTTTTGATGATGTATGCTATATGACAGATGACATATGTTGACGTATGGGCATAGATTTTATAGGCATCAATTAAATATAATGCTCAGGATATGAGTTTTGCTTAGTTGAAATTCCACATTAACTGAAGTTATTCTGCAATATCTTGTGTACTATTAAGAACTGTATGAAAACTAATATTTGTCCCCTTTTTTGCCTTAGCAAACATAGTTACTGTTAGTGATGCCTGAAGATCTTACAGAGCTTTAGAGAGAGCATGAAAAGATTTGTGATTTATGTTGCAGAGAGAAATGAGAGATTGGTCTGAATGTGTATTTACTGATCCTGAACTTATTTCTGTGACTTAATCTGTAATTTTCTCTTCATGCTTGAGACAATTTCAGGTTAATCAATGCTTTTCTCTACACAAAATTTTATATATATATTTATATATATACACAAACACAAATACATGTATACATACGTACACACATATAAATGTGTATATATATTCTTATTATGTTGCTACATGATCAAACATAGTTTCTATAAGAATCATAAATTCTCATTAAAAATTAATCAATTACTCTGTCAGTTATCCCATGTGATTTTTTAATTTATTTTGTAAAACACAAGTCCTCCCAAATTTGAATACTTGAACTCACACATATTTGTGTGTGTGTGTTCACACAATCATGAGAATTCCATTATGAAAGACTGGTGGAATCTGAGAGGTATGCAGATCAGTGTTCAATTAGAGTTGTTTTTTGTTTGTCTGTTTCTCTTATTAATTTCTTATCCAAGGCTTTAAGAGATTTTGCATCCCCTCCCTTTTTTGTAGAATTACTCACAGAACATTTCTCATACTGTAGTTAAGGGGATGATTTGGGGATAAATTTTTGTGTAGGTAGCACTAAGAGAACTCACAAGTGAGAGCTGAGGGATAAGAAGTGAGAATAAATTAAATTTGTAGCTTGACTAACGAGAATAAGAGTGCTGTTGAATAAGATGGGAAACATAGGGAGGTGCAACTTTCTCTGGTAAAATTTTATTTCCAAATTTCTAAAAGGAACTAGAAAACACTAAAAAAGATTACTGACAAATTTTTATCATATTCCTTGAAAATATTTACAAATTAAACAAAAGCGATGACCTTTCAATATTCCATGTTCTCAAGCTATTCAACTCTCTTTCTCCCTTTCTCTCTCCCTTTCCCTCTCTCCCCACCCACAAACATACACAACTAAATTTTTCTCATTGACAGTCCACTACATGCAAACTTAACATCACAGTCTTGACTCTTATAATAGCTTGTGATCCCCAAAAAGAATACAGTTACATGTTTGGTATGAGAAGAGAGTATAATCAAAATCCAAAAAAAGAAGATATAGAGAAGGCAACATGAAAAACAGAGAGGTTTACCTACTCTATTCCCAGTTAAGAATTGCTATGCAGAAAAACCAAGGGGTCTCTATGTTAATGATTAGAAATCATGCTGGGTATTTCTTCAATATCAATGTAAAAATTCATAGTGACACGATTTACTCCGTGTAAAGATATTATTTCCACAGGGAGCACAGCAGAGATCCTCAGCAAATTTGCATCCAGTCTACTCTTGGCCAACATTTTAGCACACTGAATATAGTGAGGGCTAAGTGGTGAATAATCTCTTATGTAAATATTTGGTGGGGTTTTGCATTGCAACCAATAACTCCTTCAAAAATAGCCTACAGAAATCAAAGGTACTCACTCTGAAATTCTTTGATATTTGTAGAGTGTTCATGTTTCCTTCCTAATTCCTCTGAAAATGCAGTCAGTTCTTAATCAATAAATGAAACTAAAAATTTTTTTCAATCATCGAGTGCAACTGACCTTTTGTTTGCAATTTTCAACATTATCCCATGTGCCCTGACTGCAACATATTATCTGTTGGATACTAACTAGTTGGTTCATAGGGTTGTTGCTATATTTAATTAGGTAAACTTAATCAACTCATTTATTTTGGTATAAACCTGTGGCTACCCTCTGGATAATATTGTTGGTTAATGCAAAAGTATAAAGAAAGCTATCTATGAAAAAGCAGATTGCTTCACTGGAAAAAAAAAAGTTAGAAATGTTGTACAAAATATGTTCACTTTATAAAAATGCTTAAAACTTGTTTTAGTTTTTCATTGTTCTATAAGATGAAACCTTTTTACTTTATACATGCTACTTAATTATTGGATCACAAACTTTCCTCCAATAGTTTGCAAATTAAGAAGCATATATTCTTAATTTCTTTTTCAAAACACTGCTTTGTACTCCAGCAGGGGGAGATTTAGTAGAAGCCCCATATAAAGAAAGTATATACAAGAAATTTTAGAAAAATTATGATGGTTGTATATTGGTAAATAAATGAAAAATCTATTCTCTTTGCCATTTTTTATCGCTTATATAATATGCTTGCTTGTTTGCTAAATTTAGTATTGATTATTTCTTATCACTTAATAAATATATTTACTTTTATTTAATCGAAGGTTATTAAAGTTATTTAAACTTTTAACTAACTCTCTTTTTCTTTTTTCTCTCCCCAGAAAGGATGGCATAATGAATCCAGTCTGTTAAATTTCCTCTTCTCAATTTTAAACTTTGGTTGCTTAAGACTGAAGCAATTATGGTGAACCTGAGGAAGGCAGTGCACTCGTTCCTGTAAGGATGTTATTACCTATTATTTTTTTAAAATAACTTTTCATAGTGGTTCACTCAAAAATGTTAAAAAGGGTTTTATATGATTATTCAGCTATATTTGCCTCAATCTGTATAAATGACTTGCATTCCAATAGACTAATATTACTGGTGTTTTCTATTCAAAAACAATAAATGGGAAAAAACCCAATAACTTGAACTCCAATTAAACACAACCACTCATATGTTCAAACAAGTAATATCATACAAAAAGAATTCTGATACTTGTGGTTGCTTTCTGTATGGTTAAAATGTAGAAATAAGAAAGGTTCTTTCCTCTTCCTTCCTGCATGAACTAAACAGCAAAGAGAATAAATGTCTTTATAAGTCTCTGGTTTTATGAAAAATAGTTAAGGTTGCAAAAGAATGAGAGAGAAGTCAGGAAATAGGGGTTGGAGGATGTAGCTGGACAGGATGTAGCCTTGAAGCAATGAACTAGTAGTTAAAGTCAATAGAACATAACATAAAAGTGATAAGGAAAGCATTGAATTCAAGCACTAAGCAATTCAAAACATGATCTAATCCAGGTATATCTTCTTTTTAACTTAGTAAAAGGTTGGTTTACTTTCTTCTAAACCTACTCTTTGAGGAATGGGGGCATGGAAAACAAGATCCAGGGCTCTGTAAACTCTGATCAGTACAACTGAGAAGCCTTGAATCGCCTTGCTCCTGCACAATCTCCTCTGTGATTTCTATAAAAGTGCTCACTGAGGAAAAAGTTTACAGAGCAGTGTAGATATAAAGTACATCAACACTGGATCCTCGGCAGTATGCACCATTATAGCCCATCTTGGATGTCACTGTACATTGTAGTGATGATAGTCTCAAGGATACGTGGTTCCAAGAAAACTAGAGCAGAGAGGAAAAGGAAAGGGTGAAGGACAGTGATAAAGAAGGGAAAAGAAGAGCCAGGTCTGGGAAAATGAAAGGACAACTTAGTATATAGCCCTTGATCCATATACCAAATGCAGGGCTACCTTAAAGGGTACCAAATTATTCTGCTACGGAATTAAAGAATTCACATAGAATTTTTTCCATTACATTAAGAGAAACAAGGGATCATTCATCTCTTCTACTAACGCCCATTGTCGTATGCCATGCAAAAATTCAGTAGATTTAAAATGTACTCAGACTTGGGCCTCCCTGGTGGCGCAAGTGGTTGAGAGTCCGCCTGCCGATGCAGGGGATACGGGTTCGTGCCCCGGTCTGGGAGGATCCCATATGCCGCGGAGCGGCTGGGCCCGTGAGCCATGGCCGCTGAGCCTGCGCGTCCGGAGCCTGCACGTCCGGAGCCTGTGCTCCGCAACGGGGGAGGCCACAACAGTGAGAGGCCCGCATACCGCAAAAAAAAAAAAAAAAATGTACTCAGACTTTTAAATCAAATTACAATTTTGTTTATCTACTAAGAATGTCAGATATTTTCATTCAAAACTTAGTAGCAATGAATAAGTTATTTGAACTGTTCAGATAGAAATTGTGATTTTTGTGCACGTATTTTATGAGACTTTTTTTCCCCCAATGGGTTATATTTATTTTTTTATTTTTTTGCCTTTTTGCCACAGCTCTTTATTTTTTTTTAAATTAGTTTCTGCTTTATAACAAAGTGAATCAGTCATACATATACATCTGTTCCCACATCCCTTCCCTCTTGCGTCTCCCTCCCTCCCACCCTCCCTATCCCACCCCTCCAGGCGGTCACAAAGCATCGAGCTGATCTCCCTGTGCTATGCGGCTGCTTCCCACTATCTATGGGCTTAATAGCAATCAACATAAGCTTTAGAAACAAGACCTAGACTACTCCTCTTCTGTAAAAGGACTGTATGTTTTTCACTGAGCATGTAAATGTTAGAAATTAGGTTTAATTACAATACAGCCAATTCTTGATTACAATACAGTAGAAAATAGGATTGACTGCAGTAAAAATCATAATAATTTGCTCATAAGTAGTGCTCAATAAGAATTTATTAAATTGAATTGAATTGAAACCAGGAAACTGAAGTAAAAACTCTGTCAGGATTTTTCCCAACACCATTACTTTATTTAATAATTCACAAAAGATATATTTAGATTCTACAAGCTTCCTCAATAATTCAGTATTTGTCTCATGGACTCTTTAATAAAAAGTAAAAATATATTTGACCAGCAGAGGTAGGCAAGATGAACGTTTTAAGTGGTTTTCTATCCCAAAGTTCTAAGATACTCAAATCATAAAATTCATAATTGGACATAGTTTTTCATGTACTTTTGTTATATACAATTTTATTTTGCATTCTTCTACCATTTTTACAGAAATGTGAAAGGATTTAGATGTTTTCACAATTTACTGAGAAAATTTGAAGTTGCACTGCATATCCTGTTAGGACCATATTATCTAGGCTTAAGAATAAATATATTTGTGATTCTGCAACTGACGGTTGAAGATGCAGCATATTATTGTGAGCATAAAGTCTTGTGGGACTACTTGAAATGATCATCAACTAATTTAAACCAGATTTTTTTTTTAATTTCAGAAGAACATGTTTTTCAACAGCTAGGCCAGAAAAGACCTTGGATTTAAAATTACTATCTGAGCCAGTTCTGCATAAATAAGTACCTTCTTAAAATAAAACCAGGACTTAAATCCTTGACAAATTTTGAAGTACATTGAGTTAGGGTATAGCTACCACAAAATACTTTTGTTTAACTTTGAAGGCAGAAAGAAGGTAAGCTCCAACATTTACTGAGGGCCTATTACGACAAAGGTATTATTTTGAGACTTTACATGTATCATTTAATTTTCACAACAATAATGTGATAAAGATCATCCTCGTTGTAAAGATGAGGAAATTGATCTTCTGAGAGGTTAAGTGACTGGTCAAAAAAAATCATTTAGGTCATGTAGCCAGGACATTGGCCACATGCCAAATGCAACAAATACAGTGACAGAATAATCAAAGCTGAAAGCAAATACCTTGCTTCTATTTATTTGGTCCTTTATTTCAATAATTTCTATTCACTTTAACCACAAATTAATTAGGATATAGATTTTTTGAATTACATATTATTTTAGCTTATTTTTTATGTCCCAGGAAAAAAGAATACATCCAGCGTTGGAAAGAAATTAATGATTACTTCTCATTATTTGAAAAAAATTACTATGTATATCTCCCACCGACACGATGCTTAGGATATCAGGCAGCTTTGACTAATGAGGAAGTAGTTTTAAGCTAAATGTCCGAAGTACTAGTTTTCACCTCTTGTAGAATGAGAAAGTCAAAATATTTTCATGATTTCTCATTATGTTAAAATACATAAAGTATATTAATAAGATATTAAGAGAAATAATTTTTAAACATGGTAGAAAATTATTATAATATTTTACTTAAGTTTAAATAAGGCCAATAATTTTTCAGGTTCAGTGTTCCAGTTTTGGTTCAGAAAGTATGGTGTGTGTGTGTGTGTGTGTGTGTGTGTATAATATTATAGATACAATTATGATAATCACAATCATCTAGTGTTACTACTGCAAGTTTCTCTGATGATTGATAAGTGATAGTCAATCTAATCACACATATATTTTCCCTGTAGAAATAATATTTTTAGCTCAAAGAACAAGTGAATGAGATAATGAAATCAAAACTTTTACATGGAGAACTCACAGACTCTGGATTTTGTAATGTCATGTGTCATCCTCCATGCAATTTTCTTGCATAGAGAATTGGTTAGCACATATTGTACCAGTAGAGGAAATTTTCTTCTCTA